>NC_135855.1:19788885-19961385 GCF_031162955.1 Sander vitreus | reverse complement strand
CTTCTCAGGACGAAGGGAAGGACAAGGCTCTGCGGTCGTCTCAGGCCTTCTTCTCTGAACTGCAGGACCAGGTTAAAAGTCAGATCAAAAGTTCAAAGGACCAGTCTTCAAAGAAGAAGAAACACAAAGAGATTTCTGTCAGCAAACTCAAGTTATAACAACTGTGATGGTTTGTTGTGGAAGATCGTTTTTATTGTATAGATTCTTTTTTATTAGAAAAAAAGGCTGCAATATATTAAATCTCGAAAAGGCCCTGTTAAATGTTTCCATTTTTCTTAAAATAAATTAAGTGGCCAGATGTGTTTGTTAGGCAGTGGGTAGAGCATTCTCAATTAATAATAAGTGTGTGTGTGTGTGTGTGTGTGTGTGTGTGTGTGTGTGTGTGTGTGTGTGTGTAATGACTAAATTAAAGCCACAGAACATCAAAGATACTGAAATCCTATATTGTGTGAAATCAGGGTGTATGAGCAATAATACTCTTGCCTTAGTAAGATAGTCTAGCCTAGAAATGTAGATGTGGCCAGGGTCAGTCTAGCAACTCTCCATTGGCTTGTGAGCTGGAAAAACCAAATTCTGGTCGGGCCAATCACATCGTGTATAGAATAGGTGGGCAGGCTTATGGGTGCTGCTGCCGCTGGCGAACAGCGGTCTTTTGAATCGGCTTTAGCCGCGACTCTGAAAGACTTGGAGTTAAGCTTTTCTTTGAGAAAAGAACAAAGAACGGCACTGAAGTCATTCTTAAAAAAGGAAGATGTGTTCGGAGTTTTGCCAACTGGATACGGCAAAAGTTTAATCTATGAACTAGCTCCTCTACCTTCTTCGTTGCTCTGATTGGTTGTAGCGCTATCCTATTGCGTGCAGAGGGAATTTGAAAGACATCCATTTATCCTGCCCCTCGGATTGAGCTCCGTCAATGGTGAGTTCCCAGACCCAACATCTAGATGTGGGTCTGGCTTGTCAGGCTAAAGATAGGCAGTTAAATGTATCAACTACACAAATGAATTATAATACAAGTAGAATGAAAAGTGCACATAGTAATGAATGGTTTCTTTCACAGTGTAACATCAACTAACTACAGGTAATGGAAGAGTATTGAGGTACTTTACAAAGGAACAGAAAAAAGTACTCAAAGACAGAATACATTTCAGAGTTTTAAAAAACAAAGATTTGACATATGTAACATTCAATTGAAAGAAAAAAAAAAACATTTCCAATATGACTGTAAAAAATCCTACAAGAACCTAAATTGAAATCGAACTTAATTTCATTAGCTTGTGTAATGTGTAGGTAACCATCTTGTACAATAGAAAATGGAATATTTTTCTCTGAAATATAATAACGTAAAAGTAAAAAAAACCACTTTAAGTTGTAAGTAGTAACTGTTTCTATTAAAAAAAAGTGTAGCAAACCACACTGGTTGACTCCTGTTTGATAGAATGTATGAAGACCACGCCCCCTCAAAATTCCCATGATGTCACTAAAGATCATTACGGAAGTGAACCGGGCGACGAAACAAACGGACAGACAGAAACCCAAGTAAGTTGGTGTACGCTTCACTGATATTTACAGGTAAGTTAAATTAACGGTCTATTTATTAACCGTTGATCGCTTTAAAATTGAACAATTCTTCAAACTAAAGTGTGTTTTATCAGTTTGTTTTGACTGCTGGCGTTGAGCGAGAGCTTGATAACGTTAGCTAACGTTAGCGCAAACGGTGACAGAACAGACTGCTAACAAAGCAAAAGCTAGCTAACAGTCAGGGTTGGCAACACAGACACCGGGTTTGGTTTCTAAACGTCTAACGTTATATTATAACGTGGTTTAGTGAATAACTGAAAAACCGAGACATTAAATAGCTAGATAAGATGGTAACATTAGCTAGCCGCGTCAGCTGTCGGTCACGTCAGGCTAAGGCTAACGTTACCAATTTGAGCTTTGAAACGTTTAATGGTGCCTTAAAGTGTTCGCGTGTGTTGTATTTGTTATGAGTAGCTAAATCTGCTTAGTCATTCTGTTGCGATGGGTTGGTCATGCTCACATGATCAAGTGATTAACTGGATCAGAGGTGGGGGCGAGGTTAATGGACTATGTAGGTTGGTTTTGGTTGTATGCTTCCTGTATGGATTCTGCTCCTCTCATGCTCCTCTGTTTATAGATAGTCTATCATCATGCTGGGAGGAGGATTTAAAGCAGAGAGGCTAAGAGTCAACCTCCGGCTGGTCATTAACCGACTCAAACTCCTTGAGAAAAAGAAAAGTAAGTCCTGGGCTGAATAAAAACCCTACTACTACTCTTACAGTTGATGATGTGGAATCAGTGGGTTCTTGTTTCATTTTTCTGTTCCTCCCAAGTGTGACAGTTTACCTTTTCTCACTTCCATTCACAAATTTTAAATGAAGCTGAGCTTGCTCAAAAGGCAAGGAAAGAGATCGCAGATTACCTGTCATCAGGAAAGGATGAGCGGGCACGAATCCGTGTGGAGCACATTATCAGAGAAGACTATATGGTGGAAGCCATGGAGATCCTGGAGCTCTACTGTGACCTCCTGCTGACTCGCTTTGGTCTCATTCAGTCCATGAAGTGAGTAACTTAGCCAACGAGGTGTACCAATACCACTTGTATTGAACATACTGATGTACAGTGTACATGAATTGACTATGGGGAATGTGGGGGTTTCACTTTGCTATTAACTTTATCTCTGGCTGTCATTATGGCCTTTTCTTTTTAACCCCTTTTCTGTTTTTCCACTTAGGGAACTGGACCCAGGCCTACAGGAGGCAGTGTCCACTCTCATCTGGGCAGCTCCTCGCCTCCAGGCAGAGGTGTCTGAACTAAGAACTGTAAGTACTGTCTAGATATAACATAGTACTGATGGCATTCACAACCATATTGAACTAGTTCTGTCCATTTATTTCTAATATGCCACTCTTGACAGTTTTATCTTTAAATGCTTCTATCAGGTATCTGAGCAGCTATGTGCAAAATATAGCAAGGAGTACGGCAAGCTGTGCAGGACGAACCAGATTGGCACAGTCAATGATAGGGTAGGCAATTTATTCACGGACTGTCCACTTAACTGACTTTTACTAACCTTTAGCCTAGTAATTTCTTAGCGGGACCTAATCAAATATCTGTGTTTATAGCTGATGCATAAACTGGGCGTGGAGGCCCCTCCCAAGATCTTGGTGGAGCGCTACCTGATAGAGATCGCCAAGAACTATAATGTGCCATATGAACCTGATGCTATGGTCCGGGTAAGATTTAAAAAGAATCTGTTATCACTCACTATGAAGGATGAAGTCATGCATTGTGTTTATTTACCCACTTATCCACCCCTGTCTCCGGACAGCCCGAGGTGTCTCTTGGAGAGGATGCAAACCTGATTGACGTGGACAATGACAAGAAGTCTGGAAGAGGAGGAGGAGGAGGGGGTGGTGGAGGTTTCACTGCTCCCAATGCAGCTATGCCTATGCCTATGCCCATGCCCATGCCAACAGCTTTCAACTATCCACCTCCCAAAGGAGCAGTAAGAGTTCATTTTCATTTCATAGGAGTAAGCTACATGGGTGAAATCTTCAATCACAGTATATATCGTCATATCTACCAACCATGGAGTGCAATTACCTTTGCCAAAATTAATGGGATGTATGATATTATCTTGATAATTATGATAAATCCTCAAACGGAGTTAAAACAAACATTTACTTTTAATGATTTAAAACATGTTTATAATACAACATATCTTTTAAAAAGATGGTCATCATTTGAGTTTTCGCCATATTTTTAACTTGCTTTAAAGGGAAAGTTCCCCCATATCACCAAAAAAGAACTTTGGCCACCATCCCACCATGACAGAGATTAATGGAATTTTGTTTTTGAGGCTCAAAGCATCCAGAAATTCCTTTTGGAAAAACTGAACAGAAACATGTTTCATTAGCAATGTCCTGGTTATTCAAAGAAGTCCACAGTGATATTACTGTGGCCAGTTTTGGACATTTCTCCTGAAACTGTTTCCAACTAAAGTTGCCGGAAAAGAGGTCTGTAGATTATCTTCTGTGATTTGAATAAACATACCCTTTAACAAAATACGGCCCATTTTATTCTGAAGTAAAGTTAACGTTTTGGCCCATTTCTAAGCGGTTATTATTACAGCAGCCATTGCTGATTATTACGTTGAAGACGGTTATTGCGATGATACGACCATGTGGCGATATGTGAAAGATGTAGTTTTACCAGCGATGATGGCACCCAAAATGTGATGTATGATCAGAAAACAATTGTACTTTCCTATCCTAAAAGAGATGAGAATTATGCATTTACAGTAGTCAACTGCCTCCCTCTGACTTGTACCTGACTGTTGTTTTCCTCCAGGAACCGTATAATGCTCCAGTTGGAACCTACAATGACTTCCAGCACCCCATGGGAGGAGGGCTGCCCCCTCAGCTGCCCTCTTGTCCCCCCACATACGAGTCTGTAAGTGACTGAACCCTTCCTGTCCATGCCCCATTCCCACAGATGGACAGACGGACAGGGCAGGGCACCACTCAGGGAAGAGCAGTTCATTCAACTTGCTTGCAGTTTCCTGTTTTCTACTTATTTACACTATATCTCAGAGTAGGCCCAAATTCTGCTTCATCCTCATGGATAGAGTTAGCATGAACCGCTAATACTTAACATTAACTACTAACTTTGACTTGATCAATTGCTCTGAGTGGGATTAAAATGAACAGGCGAGAGTGTTTAGTGCATTTTAGAGACAGCTGAGGCTAGTTAAGTCCTAAAGTTTTGTGTCGCACACTAAAGGTGATGTTTAAAAAAAAAAAAAAGCCCTGCCGTTTTCCCTTTATTTTATTTTCTTACTGTTTGTCTTTACTTCTGTATTGTTGAATGAATTTGTTAATTCTTTCTGAACACTAACAAATGTAATATTTATTTTATTTCAATATGAAGGTTGCACGATTCCTTACACATTTTCTGTGTTTCAGATTGATGACCTAACTGTCAAACCTTTTGTTCCTTCACAGGCTGTAGGTGAGTTCTGCCAACAGTATAGTATAAGGTTGCCTACATTCTATATTTGTTACTGTCAGAAATAAACCCATTTAGGTTTTTTTTTTGCTGAAGACCTGTAAAAATGCCTTTTTTATTTATAAAAATAAAAAAGTTTCCTTCAACAGGTGGGCACTGTAGTTTTTAGCAGATGTTACCCAAATAAGAGTAGAGTGTATTTGTTGGGAACGTACGTGGTATTAATTAAAAACAAACTACGGTGCCAATGTTGCTGATCTTCTTTTAAAAGTTTTTGTACAACAATGGAGGTCTGTGTCAGAGAGGCATCACAGGCAATACTTAGGATAAATTCATTGATGGTCTGTCTTTTTATAGGATATTTGACAAGAAGAAAAATATAGGATCTCACTAGATTTATCTTTGAAATATTATTAAAATGATCCCTTTTTTGCCCAAAAAATTTGTCCATTCCTATACTGTATTTACATTTCCTGTTGAGTAGTTCTACTATTCTGACTTTCCATTATGTGCTGGTTACATTCCCACACAAAGCCATTATCATTGCCTGTTGGAAACTCACCACTGTTATTTTTTTGCTGTTGTATAAACTGCCAGATATACTGCTGCATAAATTTAAATAAATACCATATATTACTCTCCAGGTCCCGGCCTATTTGACAACAACGCTCTCCCAGAACTCCCCTCTGTTCCCGACACACTCCCCACATCCTCCTTCGGCAGAAACACCACAAGCTCGGATGACATTGATTTTGACGACTTAACGAGGCGGTTCGAGGAGCTGAAGAAGAAGACCTAATTGCTATATCCCTGGTCTATACACATGCGCACACACACATACACACTCACACAGGCCTGTGCTGTCACCTACGCAGCTCAGAACAGGAAATGAAAAAAAGTTCAAGGCTATGAATCCGATTTGGATACTTCTCCACCTTCCACGGTGAAGTAATCTTAAATAGATATTTAACAAATATGTATTCTTACCTCATTTGTATAAATATGACCTTGTCAACAGAATTCTCATTTCAGTTGGTAGTACCAGTGACTGCCACATGTTTTAATTTCTTTCTACAGGGCATATAATATATATATTCTTACATGCAATCACGTGGGTGATCTACTATATAACCTAACTTAGATTTTAATTGTTTTTCCAGGGGACATTTTGGGTCTGACAAATATTTACAGTACATGCCTTGATTTTCGCTGCGATCTTTGCCACTGTGTCACTCAGTTCTGTCTCAGACTAGTCAAACCGGCCCGACTGGCCTCCCCAGTTTGATGAGAAGCTGGCGTTCATGGTAACACAGTAGAGATTGTTTCTGAGCTAAGGGCACAATACACAACAATTTTCTTTGCATAGAGGTATCGAGACTGATGGAAGCCATATTTTCAGTGTCACGCGCAGTCATGCAGTTTTGTCACTGTGGAAAGGATGTTTTAAAACACTGCCTCTCTTCAAGGTTTATTTATACTAGAAAAAGGGGTGTATGAGCTCTTCAGGAAAAGCTCATGGGGGACACATGTCAAACCTGTTACAGGGGTACAGTGTATGGAAATCTGTAATATAATACAAAAATGATATATATAGACCTATTTACACGAATGATTGAACTATAAAGCAAAAAGTTTGGTAGTAGGGAGTCAATATTTGACAAATCAGATTTTTATATACAGTATCTCCAAATTTTGGTCGGTGTAGTCCTCTGTGATCATGTTTGCATGTGTCTTATTCTGTATGTGCAACACCACTGCATTTGCCTTAGTCACCATTTCTCATTGGATGCCTTGCCTGTCTGTATTAGGATTATGCATTTGTTGTCCATCAAGACTGGATACATGTTACCTGTATTGGTTCTCAGTTGATTAGATTACACTTTGCTTTATTAGCTTTGCCAAAACGCAGTTCTTTAAAAACCTGTTAAGTTGAAATTTGTGTATTTGATGAACAAACACCTGTACTGGCAATAGAGGTCGATGTTTCTATTTCTTGTGGAGAAATGGGAGTGAGAAGGTTTTGTCGTCATACAGACGTGACGCGTTGCTGCAACCTAACCCCACCCAGCTCTGCTTGCATGGCAAATGGACGATGGCCTTGAATAACATGATTCAGCAATCTCTGGAAAGCAAATTAAAAAGCTTTCCAGCTGGGTGATAGACTCAGTTTATTGAAAGTTTTACATGTGTTGGATGAAGTAGAGCTAGATTAACACTACAGAACTGTGATCTGCTCACTGTCTTTTCTATGTTGGATTGTTCTTTCATGATAAACATTGAGACACAAAATGGTGTCTTGTTGCAAAAAATGAGTTTTTTTTCCACTGTATACTAAAACAAATTTAATAAAAGATTATTTGGAACTGGAAGCTGGTAAGATTTTTTTTTACATTATTTGCTTACAACTCTTCCTCTGCTTTACATTGCTGTAATGTGGAATAGTAACCAGCAGAGGTCCTTATTATAAAATGAAATAATTATTCCTAAAGAGAAATATGATTGAGTAGCAGTGACCTACAACAAACCTCTAGTTATAGATGAAGTGGATTATGTATCAATGTTTATTTTTTTTAAAATTTCAGGTCAGATTCTGTTTACTTTCTTCATGGATCCTAATAATTCTGTCTTGACAACCCTGCGTCGTATTGAGACACGTTCTACCTGCTGACGTCAGAACTGTATGAAGATAAACTCAGACTTCACCGTTTCTTTAACAGGGCACAAGTAGGGAAGGTGGTCATTTTTGTACACAGTCTTTTTTGTGGACTCTTCTTTCATTAAGTCTTACAATCAGTATTAAATGTCTGTAAAAAGACAAGTCAGTGTCTGTGACTGAGAAGATAGTACATTGTACTCAATACAACTATAATGGTGGTTCAAATACTGGGGATAGGGTGTAAATATTCAAAGTCTAGTGTTTGCTAGTCTATATCCATGCCGTTCACTCTGGGATTGCTCCAGTGCCGCTGGAAATTCCACCGGATGCATGTATTTTCGCAGATGTCCGTTTCCTTCCGCTTTCATTGTGTTGTTCATTGTTAAATTCAGGTCAATTTATGAGGACTACGGTTAACTGCTCCTCAGATCTCTGCAGGGTAAATCCAGGCAGCTAGCTAGACTATCTGTCCTTTTCTGTTGCACTATTAAAACAACTTTTGAATGTACATTCTTACATTTTAAGATTGAAAGGTCAACCCTTATTTAAACCGTGCTTTGTTGAATAAACAAAGCATATTAGTTTACGTGACATGCATGCATTTGACACTTGTTCAAAGTGGCTTACTGTAAGTGCATTCAACCTACACAGGAACAAGAGATATGTTAAGTAAGGGATAATGTAGAGCGAGGAGGTCGTTATAGCGACTATAACCCAGACAGGGTGATCAGGACCCCGACGCCAAGAAGATGTATAATTTATATACATATTTACATAAATTATTTGGGTTGACTTTTTAACAATAGTTTAAAAGGGGAACATCACTTAAATTAAGAATTCCAACATGTTATTTCCATGGCCTAGGAAAGTTCAATCAATATTTGTGAACATGAACTACTCTTAGAGCCAGAAACCAGAAGTAAGTCTTCAGCCTGTGATGTCATCAAGTATGAAGTCTGGAGCTGCTTCATAGACAAGGAATGGGAGAATATTTATTTGGACCTACAGCATGTTTGTTTTCTTTTTCCTTTTTACCCAAATGAGCATTATTCTATTGATCTCAGTTCTAAAACAAAGTGTACCCATACAAAGAACATTCCCCTTAGTACTCGGTCATCTATAACATCTTTCCCAATTCACTGTCTATGGAGCGGTTCCATACTTCATACTTGACAGCATTACAAATTAGATTTTTAGCACTTAGTTTGGATTTGGGAGAGAACTGTTCATGTTTATTCATATTTTTGGACTGTCTTACATGTATGGAAATAATGGGCCTTTAAGCATCACAATGTCACATATCTCATCTTTGAGCTAGTGAGTTTTGCAGCTTTTCTTTACTAACAAACTATTGTTTATTAGCTTAATACACAGCGGTATTGACGTCACCTCCTTCCTTTTCGGTGAAGGCGTGTATCAGCCAATTACTTTGACATTAATGTGGGTCGAGCGACTCTGCTGGAGTGCTGTGGAGAAAAATGATACAACATGAGGTGTGGGCTGTTGGATTAATCAGACAGTGAAGTAGGTCATGTACTGCCTTTTTCAGAAGTGATAGTAAATTATTAGACAGCAAACATTTTTTTAAAAGTGCCATGGGCTATTCTTTTAGATGAGATTACTAGAATATCAAATGTACAGTATATCTGCTCTGCAAGGACAAACGTGAGATTGAAATGTCCACTTTTACAAACTCACAAACACATAATTTTGGATTAGATCAAAAATACTAGCACAAAGATGTCTATTCAGCACCCAAAAGGTACTTAGTGTAAACAGAATGTACAGCTTGGTTTATCTGAAAGGTTATCAGGAAAAACAACGTATATTGAATTAGTAGTCTCATTCTTTCTCCCATATCATTCTTTAAATATCCCTATATATCTATCCTGTAATTCATTATAGAGGAGGATGCATACATATATTCTTTATATAATAATAGTGACAGTGAAGCACAAAACATTGGTTTTGGCAGCCAAGTTTACAGATTTATCAGCTACTGTATGTCTTCAGCTCTCAGTTATAAGTCACTAATGGATTAAATGCATTAGGATATTAAAGATAATATAGATCAGTTTATTTAAGTTCACACATACAATACATACACATTATCAATAAATGAAAACAATAAATCAGTGACTAAAAGCACAGGAGGTCTAAGGCAGGGCATTAAAGCATCTGCAGACCTGCTTGTATTCCCAAACCAAAAGCACAAACTTGAATGTAGTTAGTTCTGCTACATCAATCATTCAACAGGACAGGCTGAATCGCATAAATGTAGGCATGTAAGATGAAAAAGTCATGACATTTACCTTCAGCATGTATTGCAGTGACGTGAAGGTTAAAAGAAAAGTGGTTAATTAATAATCAGCTCCCATTTGTCAAATATATTACATAAAAGCACCTTCTTACTCTTCTAAAAGACGATACAATGGTACGACTAGTCATGTTAACAGCAGTAGGCTGTGGCTGTTGTCTTTGAATGCCGACCATATAAATTTTTCAAAGTTGCTAATAGCAACTTATTTGTGCCAATAATTAATATTGTAAGGTTTTATCATTTTTTAATGCTAAAACATGAAGGATTCAGTATTTTCTCGCTTTGTATATGTGTGTATATAATAAATGCTCCACTAAAACCCAAATTAACTTAGGTAAACTTAAAAATTAACAAAAAGAACAAACAAAATATGTTTGTCTTTGCAGATTGTATACATACTTTTTATATAGTATATCTGGAAAGGCATTCAATAATTCTAGCAGGACTTCTATTCCATTACTTGTTAATTAGGTTTACTTTATTGATTGATTGATTGAAGACAGTTTACTCTGAAAATACCTCAAAGAGCTCATGATAGGTCTTACCGTTTTCAATATCTAAAGGTGCTTCAATGTCTCTTAAAGCTCTAAATGGAGTCCACTGATTTTGTATGTTGACATGAATTGAAGTAAAGCAACCAGAGATTTTGTATACATACATCATCAAGGATAGTGAATTACTTGGAAAAAGCAACACTTTGATATGCTAGAACAACAGTTATTTAATTACCCATTTACTCTGACTCACCTTTCAGACTTTGGAAAGTCTGTACACATACAAAAAACAGAATTAATTTATATATCCAGAAAGTTAGAACTAATAAGTGCAAAAGAGTGTTTAAGAAGTGAGGGTGCCATGGATCGCAGCTGTGCACGTTGAAGACCGCTTATCCGGCTAAATACAGCTTCCTCACAGTGTGTCCCTGCCAGAGTACCGTCTACACTTGTCTTGTTGCTCTGTTAAATGGAGAAGAAGTGCAGTAAGACTCTCAGTGCTTTACTGCTCTTTAACTGAAGGAAGAATGCACTGATACACTTAAGAAGAAAAAAAAAGTCACTCGGGAGAAGCAGGAAACTAAAAGGGTCAGTAGTTTATATTTGTCAAAGCAAATATTTTTACTCTTTCATATGCATCATTACATCAGAGCTCTCTGCAGTCAACCTGAAACAAAATGGAATGTATACCTCTGTCTGCTTAATGAATTATGAATAGGTAGTTTGGACTAAACAATTTGTGATAAATGAAATTTACAGGCTTTTTCTAATCTTGCAATCCTAAAAGGCAGTTTTTCTACTCAGGAGTTTTTGCTAGTTTAACTTAACTAAAACTTTAGTAGTTTTATATATTTATATATTAACTATATTTTTGTTTCAAGTGACAAGCTTGTAAGACGTTTTTTAAAGCAAATAAAATGTATTGAAACTAGTAAATTCCCCTTAGGGTTACAGTGTTATTTAATTATTATAATTCTGGAAAAGCTGTTAAACCTGCATTAACGGAAATGTTATCCACTTGGGGGCAGCAGAAACAAGCCGCGAACACAACATTGACATATCACTTTTAAGCTGTCATGGCGAACGTTTTAGCAACATGTCACAGTTGCTTATTTACACATACAGCAGACATGGGGCAACTTGTTTGAATGTAAGTCTATTATTCACTCTGTTTTAGCTCTGTTTTTGGTCTCCACTAACTCCTCAGGTTAAATATGTGGCACTTTAACAGATAAATGCTCAACTATGTTCACTTGCTAGTTGCTAACTCTGCTGTTTGGTGCTGAGCAGGTAGCGTACAGTGGGTTTTCAAAGTCTGCTACATCCGAAAACAACACTTTGAGAGTGAACAAAAACAATTTAGGTTTGAGTTGTAAAACCAACACAATGCATTAAAAGACACAACAAGACCCGAGCGGAACTGCAGAGGTGGGTGATAATTCTCTGTCGGTTTGTTACCTACAGTACTCATTTGACCCATTGTTAATGTAAAATATTGATTGTACCAGCTTTAAGGATGATGGAAAAACAGATCTCAGTACTAAATATCGCAGGTATCAGATGAATACCGACAATATTAAAGACAAAGAAAAGATTACATAATGCATGACACATTGTAGCAGACATAACATTTTTGAGCACAGTACTTACTACACAATATTTCACCAACAGCAACCTGTTCTGGTAACAGATGGACTGCATAATGTTTTTCTTACCTAACTGCACCTGCTCAATTTCTTCAGACTCCTCAACAGCTACAGGTTTCAGTAGCAGGGCAAAAAACACAGCAACGCCTAGAACCTGTGAACAAAACAAGCCACAAAAATTATCTTAAATGTAGTCATATTATCCTTTATCTAGTGTGGCATGCTGGAAAGAATATAGTTTTAAGTGTTTCCATCATTACCCACCTTGAGAGGCTGCAGTATAAAGATGCTCTGGAACAGGGAGAGGCCCAGAGACATGACCCACTTGATTGACTTTTCTTTGCCGTAACTCAAGCCATACACCAGGGTGAAAAAAGTGGATACTCCACTGATGGACAGCAACAGGAACCAGCCCAGGAACACACACCACCAGGGCAGCCAGCAGCTCGCTGCCTTCTTCTTCTTCTTTAAGGGAGGCGGGCTGAGCCAAAGAAAAGGAAGAAATGAGGAGAAAACACACAATGTTCCAGTCAAATAAAACCAGAACTACTCTATACAAATTGTGATGGCCACAGCAGTGGCCACACAGCCATCTCTTACACTCACATTTATCTTAGTTCATGCTGTTTTCCTTAAGATTGGTTTCTATACCTTTTCAGACCTATTATATATTTTGTTGTAAACATTTTATTTAGTTTTAAATAACGTACAGGACACTGGATTTGGTTTACATATATACTTTATTAGTTTTGAATTGTCTTTTTGCTATAATGGTTTTCTTTTGAGCTTACCAGTGTTGCGGATTCCACACCCTGGAGTGAGGCATGAAGGCTGCTGGGACAAAAGGGTGGCATCTGGAACAACAGCAGCTTTATAGGGGTGGTGGCCAAATTGGACTCTACCACTACTTGTTATGTCTGGGGGGGGTAGCTTTATTTTTTCCCAAGATATTTGAGTTTTGATTTGTATTGTATTTAGAACATTTATTTAATTTATTATTATTATTTAAGTTAATGTTAATTAAGATTACATTTCTTTTGGAGTAAGTGTTTAGTTATTTTTTTTGTTATTTGTAGTTTATGTATTAGTGTTATTGTTAGTCTCCCCCTGTGTGTCAAACCTGGTCTGATCAGCCAGTATATAAGTCCCCTTTGTTTCTCTTATGACAGGTCAGTTGTATTTTGGAGTTTGTTATGTTCAAACGGCCAAACTTTATTTCTATTTTGTTGTAATGTTTTTGTGGGTAAAATAAAAACCCCTTTTTTGAAATCTTCTTGTGACTCCTCTTGCCTAACTGCTTGGTCCATGACACAAATAATTTCGTTTTTATGTCTGTGTGTCGGCTGGAGTGCTGACCAGTAGGCCAAGTGGCTATTGAAGACCATCTCAGCCTTGCGAACCAACAGGTTGGTGAAGTTGAGGGTCTGCTGGTACTCCTGTGGACTCGGGAAGTGCTTTTCATCCAGTTTCTCCAGGCACATCAGGAGGTGACAGAGACCAGCCAGAAGGAACTTGCTGCAGTACACCCAGTGGGGGTCACTCTCACTCTCCCCTTTGACAGGATTACATACAGCCCAGCATGCCATTACATTTCTCTGCACAGCATATACACTGCAATACTCACTAGTGCACCAAATCACATCTTTTTTTAAATTAAGGTATGTATTTGTGACCTGTGTTTTTAAGATTCACATCTTCAGTAGGAATTATTGAGCTTGGAGCTGAGAGCAACAGATAGGCTGGGGAAGTTGGAGAGTGTTCAGAGACTCACTCTGTTGGTGTGGCCCTTAAAGGTCCCATGGCATTCAAATTTCCCTTTATGAGGTTTTTTAACATTAATATGCGTTCCCCCAGCCTGTCTATGGTCCCCCAGTGGCTAGAAATGGCGATAGGTGTAAACCGAGCCCTGGGTATCCTGCTCTGCCTTTGAGAAAATGAAAGCTCAGATGGGCCGATCTGGAATCTTGCTCCTTATGAGGTCATAAGGAGCAAGGTTACCTCCCCTTTTTCTGCCTTGCCTGCCCAGAGAATTTGGCCCACCCATGAGAGAGAGACATCATGGCTTGCAAATGAGCAAAGTGGCAGTTGGTCAAGGCCACACCCCCATCCTTTGGTGTGACTTATTCACCCACTTGCCCCATCTTAGGCCTTTTGGATTTTTTGTTTCTGTATAATGTTGTCCTTTTATGTAAATGCACATTCAATTTGAGTTTGTGTTAATCTTTTTACCTTCATTGTACAGAAAAGACAGTACCTGAAACCAGGCTAACAGGAGGTAGTCAATGTTTGCTAATTTACTGTGAAAAACATAAACTACATTAAAAAAAAAAACACCTTGCATAAGCTGGATGAATTCATGCACCCTGTCCAAGGCGGGGTAGAGGTCAGCGGTAGACTCCAGCCTGTACATCTCTGACATCTTGTTTCTCGGACTACTGCTCACCAAAGAAATCACCTTCTCTGTGTCCTAGGGATGTTCGAGGGATGCACAAAAAATACCAAATGCTACACGTAAACTGTTTGATCAAACACATGAAAACGTAAGAGTACATATTTTACAGTATAAAGATCAGCAGAAGTTAAAGTCACATAGGGCATCTGCAGTAACTGCAACATAAACTGAATGGGAAATGTGTTACTGGGCTTACAAGGTCAGTGATGAGGCAAATGCAATTCATCAGAGTAATGCACAAATCGCTCAATGGTGTTTTTTGCCTCCAACGGCACCTTCCAGGCAGCTAACCCTAACCTTAACCCTATATAACCATTGCCGTGCTGCCTGGGAGGAGACGTTGGGGGCAAAAAACACCAAAGACCGCACAAATCACACAAAAAAGTGATAAACACAGTCATACCTGTAGAGATTACATCATGCAAACACACCTTCAGAATAGTTGGTATATTAACTGCAGGGGGTCTTAAGTTCTCCTCAGAGTCGCCTTTTTGAGATTTTGAAATCACGCGAGGTCTAATGCTTCGGAAGATGGTGATGATGAGGATGTTGATTGGAAACATGAGAAGACCACTCTGTATCCCCACCATGAGCGCCTGCCAGGTGATTTGCAATGAACCTGGAGATACAACAAAAACAAGGACACAGTGTCAGGGATGAGAAGCAACTGAATTGGTTTCATGGCTCTCTTTAACCTAATTTAAGTTCTGATAAAGTCTGTTCACTACCTGCCCAAGACCAAACGGCAAATTGACAAAGTTAGTGACTGACTGGTGAAAATGGTGGAGCATTTGGCTTAAGGGGCAGATATTCCTCTTTAGGAGTGGGTGGAGAGCAAAACGGAGCTAACAGGATTCAATGACTCCCGATGAAGGCTACCACTCATTCTTTCTATTGAACTATTACCAGTCTATTAACAGTAGGCTAATTCATGTCTGATGCGAGTCCTTTGAAGACAATTTTTTATTATGTATTCATTTTTATGCTCTTGTCAACGGAAGGAGTTAAAAGACACAGTGAAGGTCATCAGCTCAGGCAGCTTTCTGTTTGCCTCTGACCTCACTGCGGTTGGAGATGAGTGTTTCTATGCCAACCAGCTGATTTTAAAAGAAAACAAAAATAAGTTTAGATTTGCAGATGCAAACATGCCAGTGATTGCCATCTATAGGCAAGAAAAGTATCTACTGCAAATTTGACACTTACAATTTATGAATTTATGAGGACAATGCACATTAATCAACATTTCTGTAAATGTGTCATTGTTAGCCAGTCGGCTAACTTTCAACTGTAGTCCTAGTTACTTAGCATGCATTTAAATTGCACGCCATTTATCTTTACTTGCACTATTTTATACTGAATACTGAGCTTTACCAGTGTGTGTTATTGTATGTCCTCTGTCTCCTCCTGGTTACTTATGAGAGGAAGACAGTCCTGATCGCAATTTGTTTGTCCATCAGAAAAAAGTGGTGGTAGGATGCAAAGGCAAAAAGTTAAGGAAAATATAGGCTGACTTTGTCTTTGGTGCTGAATATTTAACATCCATCATTTTTCTGGAGAATGTTCTGAATGCTCGAGTTCATGTGTAGAGACCCTGATGATACGTCGAGCAAAGTTTCATGTTGTGTCAAGCCTTCTTAGTGTTTTAAAAATAGTGATTATGATGCTATCATAGTTGTGCCCCTAGCACTTCCATTCAAAAGGCCATTTGACCGAAAAAACGAAAATACGGTAAATCTTAAAAGTGGCGTTTCCATCCTAATTATGCTTTTAAACAAAATTTTGACTCGGCTACATTCACAAAAAGATCCTAGGTTGCTTTTTGGCAAAAGTTACACTTTAAGCTTACTTATAACTATTATTACTTTCTTTTGCCTGCAGGTGGCGACATCAGCTTGTGCTCATCCACAGCATTTACTGTTACCATGCAGAGCTGGTCTGAGACTGACTAAACAGCTCCCTCGTGTGGACAATCTGCATTCGGCTAAATGTGAACGAGTGAGTGTATTAGATAAAACTCAGCTGCACAGGGTGCTTCTCATCCCAAAACAAATCCATACAATTATCAACATTGTGAACACCTCTGTGAAATCTAGTTTACATTCAAGAGTTGACGGTCACACACACCCACACACATGTTTACACACCTGCTACATGTATGTCCTTGCAAACAGCTGTGACCTCTGAGAGACAACAAACCATGTCAACAATACGGAAATGTTTGTAAAGGGGGCTCTAGTTCCTCATCCCCCACATATTCATTTATTCTGAGGCTGTGCTGATGCCTCCACAGTTGGAAATGTTTCACTTGCACATGTGGAAGCAGAGGTTTTGGAGATAATACATTATATCAAGAGAAAACCGACAGCCATTAACTTGATTCTCAATTACATCCTCCCCTACAGCTCGGAAATTGGCTCCTACCTTTTATCATTTCATTCAAAACTTTGAGACCTAAAGAAAACCTTTCATTATATTACAATTTAGATGTTCGTTAGGTTTTATGATCAATACAGTGACTTTCTTATTGAACTGTAGGTTTGTTGTGTAAGTGACCTTATATTCTAGAAACATCGTTAGACACCTATAACACAATTATTAACAACCAACAACAACACTGATGAAATTAACATAAAGATTAGCTTTCCCTCTTGAATGAAACCTTGCACTTCAGGTCATGAAGCTAATCAGCAGCTAAAATAATTAAAGACTCCACAATTCACCAATCTTGAAGACTACTGGCGAGTTCGTATCTATGGGAATGCTCCAGAAGGCGATATTGATGGCCATGGTGCAGAGGAGCAGGCTCATGCAGCAAGAGACCCTCTGGGCACGTGTGAACGGACTACGTGAGGGAGGATCAACTATGGACACCCAGATGTGTTCATCCCTGAAGCCAGTCGATGTTCTGCTATGGAAAATATTCCTGGCAAAGAAAAACAGAAACCCATAATGACACTTCCTTAAGAGCTGAGTTTGTTTATTTCAGCAGTGTAAACTGGTCTGACCTGAAGCTGGCAATCTCGTTGTTCTTGGCAGCATTGAAGGTTTTCTTTGTCATGTTGTCTCCATGTTCAGCACTCAACCAGCAGTCACAAAAGAAGTGAATCACATGTCGTGTTTGGAGGTCTTGTACGGTCACCTTGTTTATATACCTTATTATAAGAGGGATTCATAAAACAACAAACAAACGTTTACCATATGAGTAATTTTATGTGAGAAATGCAGATGTTAGATAATATTTAAGCTACACTGGGCAACTTTGCAAAGAGGGAGCAGCAAATGGCAGCAAAATTAGAGAATGTTATATACATATTAGGTATGTTGTGTATTTTATTTTTAAGTTTCCATTTACCACTTACTGTTCACATGGATTTCTTGACTGTGGGCGAAGCTAATATTAAAGATAGCATCAACCTCTGATACATTGGTCATATTGGAAGTACTACAGTACTGCATATTGCCCAAAGCATTTTGTGCGATTCTTTATGACCAATTTCCTTTCTATATTATACTATAGCTCAGATCTATTCTCCTCAAAGTGTGTGTATGTGAACAGTATGCTGAGAGTGGTATTTAATGAGAAGTGTTAACAAGGTAGTGTTAAATGATGAGACAGGCCTGACATTTCAAAGTGTCACTGTGAAGAAGCCAGCAAGCTGTCCTGCAGAGAGGCAATAAAAGCTACCTGTACACAGCTCTACTGTAACAACCCTGTTTACAGCTTTACAATGACACCCACCAATTATTCACATGTCCAGTGTAGAGCTGAATAAAAGCATAAAAGACTACACAACTATGTAAATTTCACGTCAAGGTACAACCTACATTTTTCATTTTCAGAAAGCTGCCATGGACAACTATGGGAAATTAGCGTTTCTGTATATCTGAAAGACAAACTTATTTTTTATGGGAATCACTGTGCCCTGGTCTGGAATAGTACTAAATGTATTAATTGCTTTTCTAGTACCATGATGGGCGACCTCCAGAGTTGTCGTGCTGAAGCCTGAGGTTTCGCACTTCGCCCAGTGGGTAGGGGGTGGCCAACAGAAACATATCCACAGCTCCTCTCTCAAACACAGGTTTCTCAGGATCTGTGAGGATGTGTATGTCACTCTCGCCATCTGAGCCAATCAGCTTCACTGTCACCTACATGACAGCACAACAAACAGATGTAACAGCACTGGGTTCATACATCAGTGACCTGAACCAAGATTGTGTAAAGGACCACACTTTAGTGTCATAGTTTAGTCCATTTACTATAAATTGTGTATACTTGACATAACTGCCAGGTCATAGATTTAAACTAATCAGTGCATTTTTAATACTTTCATACTTGATTTTTAAAAATATTTAACTACGTTTTTATTAAATCACACCTCACTTTTGCCATTCAATGTAGTCACATTCAGTTATTACCTCTCTATATTGTAATTATTATTGTAAGTGGCTGGTGGGAAGTTTGAACATCAAAGACTTGTGAGTTGGCCCAACAGGCCAGAACTTTAATTGTTAAAGGATACGTTCACAATTTTTCAAGTCTGTCTGAAAACAATAGTCAGGTGCCCATATGACTGTTGAAACAGGTTTTGCTTGCTGTAATCAGTCCCCCTGTCCAAACGGACTGGTGTTCATATAAGCCCCTTACTATTGTTTCAAGACAGACTTTAAAAATTGTAACCCTGTACTTTAGGGTTTATCCCAAGTTTACATTATCCTTTTCACAATGGCTATGTTTGCTTTTTGCCTTCTGGATTAGATTTTATGAGAAGATACATGTGAATGCAATGCTATTCAGTTAAACTCAAATGTTGTGGCTTCCCTCAGCAAATATTTAAAAACAATCCATGCTTTCAACATACTAAAAATGTTTAGCATCAACTATATTCATATTGTAACTTGAAGTGAACCAACTAGCAGTCTGAGAAGTAGGAGAAAATGCATTAATCTGAAGTATACACAATTTGTTGTAAACAGGCTTAAACATACAGTATGGATCTTTAAGCCATGATGTATGGTAGCAGTAAACAATAGTAAATAGAAACAAACCATAATTCTGTCAATGAAAGAAGACTCTTACATTGGCGGTGGTCCCAGCATTCTTGCGATGGCCAGTTTGGACACCGATCAGATAGTTGTACTGAGCGCCTGGGTGGTTGTCTTCCAGCAGAGTCATCTTCCTCTGATAGTTCAACATAAAACATGGTGGTTCATATATAAGAATGTGTTGGCAGGTGGAATGAATATGAAGAGTTTAGTTTCCAAACAAAATAATCACCATTCCAAAAAAAAGGACATTTATGGCCTAATGTTGGGAGATGGCACACTTAAAAATAGTTCATAATTAACAAGAGAGTATGCATTTTTCTAATGTGGCTCTACTCGTAGCTGAATACATGGTAACATTGGACTGTGGGTTAAAACCAGTGGTGGAAAGTAACTAAGTATATTTACTCAAGTACTGTACTTTAGTACAATTTTGAGGCACTTGTACTTTATAAATACAAAATATAAATCAACTAATAAAATATTGTGTATTATTATGATGAAGTAACCCTGCAGGATATGAGAAATTAGCCCCACCTTTACCAGCTGCAACATTAATGATGCTTACACTTTGATGCATTAATATTATAATCCAGCGATATAATCTACTGTATATTATAAAAAGGGCCATTTTGCAAAATGAGTAATTTTACTTTTTGTACTCTACATTTTGATGCTAAAACTTACGTAGGCTACCTTTACTTTAGTATGATTTAGAATGTAGGATTTATTTTTACACTGTGGTATTGCTACTTTTACTAAAGTAAAAGACCTAAGTACTTCTTCCATCACTGGTTGAAACATCACATAGTATGAAACACACATACAAAAAGACGTCTTATGAGAGCTGTTAGGAGAGACTGACCTTAGAGCGTGCCCTGCGGTCGGCATAGCAGGCCCACAGCAGAGTGACCAGGTAGAGCCCGAAGAAAGCGCACAGCAGTGCCAGCACCACATAATTTTGAGACACGGTGGAAAACAGCTCTGCTGTGCGAGAAAGGTCCACGTAGTTTGGCATCACAAAAAAGGATTTCCCAAAGAGGGTGAGGTGGTTACACAGACACTGTGTTCGTTCTGGAGTGCTTTTGTCCCCCACCTGAGATGAAAGACAGCACATCACTGTCTGATATGGAACTACTTCTGTCTTTGTTTTCATGTTTAATTGTACTGCTAAGTCCTTAATTATTCTCATTTGTGCATCTGTCTAGCTTGGAGATTGTGTTTATATCTTAAAATGTCTGTAATTTTATTGTATGTATTGTATCTTTATGTTCAGGACCCCAGAAAGACCAGAGGCACATGTGTGTGCTTCTGATAGCAATCCTTAAATAAACTAAACTAAACTGGTGCCAATAGAACATTTCTGCACATGCAGGGCCAAAACAGTATCCAGGTGGAAACTCACCTGGCAGCCCTCAGTGCTCCATATCTCATGCTCTATGTCCCAGTACAAGCACTTGCTCATAAAAGAAGTGATCCTCAGCGTCAGGCCTGGCTTCCAAGTGGAATCAAAGAGTCCAGTGTCAACATACCAGACTCCAGGTGTATGCCGTAACATCTCTGGGGTTATCATCCAGCGATAGTCTCCTGTTGCAAAAATCAGCCAACATATGACTAAATAATGCAAAACCAATATACCAATAAAATATTGTCTCGCCTATGCTAGACAGTGTTACAGGAACTCAATGACTACACAATTAGAGGTTAGGGTATGCAGCAATGCCTGCATGTAGTGACAGTTACTTGTTTGGTTCAAGGTGGTTGTGTTGCTGAAATATGTATCGTTAGGAGGTGACCCTTGAGACAACCTAAGAACCAAGGACACATTAGCACTGGACTCCACGCTGAAGAAGATGGTCATATCAGTGTCTGAGATGTTGATATTGGTCAGAGCTTTTGTGTTTTTCTCCAACACAATGGTACTGTTCATCAGTATTGAAGCATTTGGATGAGGCAAAAAGATCTAGAAAACCAGAGAGAGCAAGTTAGTATTACTAAAGAATATATTAATCAAGCAAAAGCATAGCCCTGAATCATATTTTACTATTTATTTGCACAATTAAGAAGAGGTATTTTTCCTCTAAACAATAAAGTTGGCAAATTCAACAATGTCCTGGACAAAAATAGATTGTGTGAGCTCTGTTGAAATGTGAGTTTCATTTTCTTGTAAACTGTTTATACTACAATGATCTAAGAGAGTCAATCTTTCATGAAAAGGCTCAACAACAAAAAATATATAATTTGAAACAGATGTGGGTACCCTATACCATCTGCCTGAAGGGAGTTTTTCAAATACATTAAACAAAGGATGTGACCACTTTTTTCTCCCCAATTTGAAACAGTAAATTCTTCTGTTTTGTGTTTTTTGTCACTGCTTACTTCACTGTTGATCTGGCAAGGGTTATTGCTCTGATAAACAAGGTGTCACTAGCTGCTTCTTTTCACCTGCCAGCGAGGAGCTTCACTCTCTGTGCAGTCGCTCTGATGAACCTTTCTAATAAAACTGGTTGTTTCCTGGTTCATGTCATGTGACATGTCAATCTCACCTCTGTCAATTTCAAAATTGCACTAACTGGCTCTATGGATTCACCATGGTATTAAATTGTCTGTATTGTTCTGCAAATGTCACATTTGCTTGCCACCAACATCCAAAAATTAGCACTATAGTACAAATGACACAAATGATACCCAATTCTCAAATTGGTTATACCTCTATCATCTCTGGCAGGTTGGCCAGATTTATGTCTGATACTCCATTACTAAGTATAAGGCTGCAAACAGTTCCTGAGATGTTGTTATTAGATGGATGGGGATTCTGTGAGAATGCAGCCATCTAAGAAGGAGAAAAGCTCTGTTGAAAAGACTGTAGATGACAACAAAGATGCAAAGACACATACACATGACAATAACACGCACACACACGCACACTCTCACACACACACACACACACACACACACACACACACACACACACACACACCTGAGCAATGATTGTGCTTTGTCTTCCAAGCTGAGGCTGAAGTGCTGCAAATGAGGGGAGTTTGATGAACACACCATCTTGCTCTGAACCCAGCACAGCATTGCCGAGGTCAGCAGGTGTGTAACTGAAAGGAGAGAAATCTAATTTAGAATATACTGTATAGCAGTTTTTAAACATGCTTGCTGCCATTTTTATATGATTAAAAATTGCAAATGTGTTTGCAATACCAGAAATACCAGACGAGCGATACTCTGAAAGAAAATACCTACGTGCTCTGATAGATGGTGCCTGTTGGGTGCCTGATGACAATGCTCTGGTTGGATGATAAACCCACCAGCATTGCGACTGTCCGAAAGATTTCAAAGACCTTCTCAAACAAAAACTGGAGGGGGGTGGGGGGATGCAACATCACCTGAGTGTAACAGCCATAATGATGACAAAAGTGAAATGCTGTCACAGTACTTACGGTAGGGTTCGGGTTAGTCTGGAGGTCACATTTGTTCAATGAAAGAAGGAGGATGCCAGTGCTACAGTTGATGATGTGACTGATAGTGTCGTTGCTTTGCAAAAAAAAATCTTTAGTAAGGGTTTTTAACCCCATTCAACAAATACTGAATGAATTTGTCCTGAGAAAGGAAAAACAGACATTCATTTAATGCGCAATGACTTAATCTCTCAGCATAAAAAAGGTGAATAATGCAACAACAATAATGTAACACTTTCCATGAAGTGAAGATACCCACCCTGTTGTCATTTGTCGGCTCCCCTACTGTTGTTTCCATTCGCAGTAGTTCTGCATCTGCTTCCTGTCTCAGAAGAACAGCACTTGTGAACTTTGAGGTATAGTTAACTACTATTACTATTACTATTCAATGTTTTTTGTGGGTCAAACAGTCTGTATGTGAAATTAATTAGGCATCTCTCACCAGGAGAAGTTTGTGCATGTTTGTAACATACAAAGCCATGGCATTTACATCCCTTTTGGGTCCTGAAATAAAAGTGTGTTTGAGACGTAGAGAAAGAAGGAGTGGTAGCTACACTTCTTACATTCCCCACTTTTATTGTTGATGAGACACATAATGTTTCAATTCAACTTACGAGATCTGGTTGCAGGACTAGACACCATTGTGCTCTGCTAAGAAAACAAGAACAAAACTAACATGAAAATTGAGTCTGGATGTTAATACAGCTTCCTACTGACTGTGAAAAGTATCTCTTACCTTTGTGCTTGAAGAAGACCATACATCTTTAAAACAAGAAGGAAACTTTGAAC
This sequence comes from Sander vitreus, assembly GCF_031162955.1. Lineage (NCBI taxonomy): Eukaryota > Metazoa > Chordata > Actinopteri > Perciformes > Percidae > Sander > Sander vitreus. Next base: position 19,937,493 of record NC_135855.1, on the reverse strand, counting down.
AAACAGCATATTGCATATAAAGTGAAATTAAAAGAATAAAACTGTAATAAACTTCACTCAGTTGTGATGAATGCAAGAGAAGAAAGGAAGACAGAGAGACAGAGAAAAAGGAAAGAAAAAGGTAAAGAAGGACGGAGTTAAAGTAAGCTATTGTTGCATACTGTGGGTGCAGAGGAAGCCTCGTCTCTGCTTGCAGTCCGATGTTTTGATGAGCTTAAGAGGATTCAGCTTCATGTACATGCAGTTGTCAGCATTTACTGTTTTGCCAAAACACACAGACACGTCATTAGAATCAACTACTCTATAAAATGTGAAAAAATAATGTATAAAAGAAGTCTTGTAAAGTCTTCAAATTGCTTTATTTTGTCTAACCAACAAAACCACAACATATTTATTTTGTGATATATATATATATGTTGCCCAAATTGTTGCCCCCTAAATTTCTGATAGTTTTGTGGTATTAGTATTAATACATTTTTCTAATGTGTACTCTTTGAAATATTGAATAACCTTTAGCCACAAGGCCTCTAAAAATGACTCAAATCAAAATTGAAAAACAAAATGTCCGCGATCCACCACTCTGCATGTAAAGATTGTGACAGGAGGTCTCAAACATACACTGTTTAATTTCAATGATCACAAGTGAAAAACACAATAAACTGTAAAAAGAAAAATACAACCAACAAAAGTTTGTGTAATTTACTCACATAAGGTGGGTTCCTGGTATTGCCCTTGGACCCCCTCCCCTAGCCACCAGGTGAAGTTGCCGGTGTTTCCCTCTCTGGCGATGTTCTTTAGGAACATTTTGATCGGGCTGTTCATCACCTTCAGGAGCTCCCCTCCTCGCTTTTCACAGCTGCCCCTGGCTTGGAACCAAGTTTTAGATCCCCGAACAAACTCAAAACAGACATTTCTGAAAACAAATTCACACCGCGCAAGGGAGTAATTGCCTGTACAGGCCTCAGACTTCTCTGGTAAAGATAGAAATCCAACTGATATACACAAAAAGACAGAGGTTCGGAGTAACGTGCCCATCGTTATAATAATGTACAGAGCTAAAGCACATAATGCTGCTGGATCTGTTGCTGGAGGTGAGCAAGATCACTTCTGTCTGTCACATGGAAATCAGAGAGCTTTCTCCAGAAAAACTCTGCATATGTTCTCAATACATTAGGAAAATCACTGCAGACACTCAAACAAGATGCAAAGTAAAGTTGGCATCACCAAAGGTCACACAAGCTGAACCTGCCATACTGACCAAGGAAATGTTTGAACATTTTTGTTGTTAACATGAAAAACATACTGTATCTTATCATCATATGTATTACAATGATACAGTCTTAAAAACAAACATCTTATTCTCAAACTAAATCACCCTAAATAGGCTACTCACTGCCTTCACATCGCCTCTTGAAAAGCACATTTACTTAACTTAATGGCCAACATCTCTGCATCTCCACTTTTTACACCCCATGATGGAAATATCGCGAGAGGATGTATAGGAAGTTGTTGCCGCGAGTGTTTCATGCATTGACATTTCATGTTAGGAAATGCATTCAATGCCCTTTAATGCAATGACAGGACTGCGACCATGGCGGGACATCTGAAGGTATTTTCAGATACAATCTAATCTTACTTTTTTTGTAGGAGAATGCGATCATTTAGAAAGTCGCCAAGAAACTTGAAGGGACAGTTCTTGTTTGCTAGCTCGGTTGCTCCGCCTAAAAGTAACGTTAAACCAGGAAACACTGCAGGTTAGCTTTATTGTGTCTTTGCATACAACACACGCTGTGGAGTTTTATTTGAAAACTTGGGCAGTTATTGTAAGAAAACTGCACAAAGACAGATGTTTAGAGTTATGTATTTAGCAGTAGGCTATGCTTTTAGTTTTCAGCTAACGTAATATTGAGAGAGACGTTAACTATAGTTAGAGTAGGCTACCTCTTTTTTTTATTCTACTTTATACTTCTCCATAACAGGAATAGTGATATATGCATAATGAGAAGTATATATAGACAGTTCTTAAGTAATACATTCACCAGTTGCAGAAACACGACCCCAAATGAATGATAATATGGTTTTGTAACAAGTTTACTATACTATATATTTATGTTTAAACTCATTGACTTGAAACACATAAGACACAAGCAAAGTCCCTCCCAACAACCTTTGTACCACTGTACAAACTTATTGTGAAAATTGTGTTACTACAAAGTAAACATGAATGGGTATTTATTGAATAACTATAAGTCTATCCACAGTCATTAATGTGTGACGTGAATCCTTTGAAGAAAATTGTATGTATTCATTTTTCATGCTTTGATGCATTTATCATCACCAGGTCAAATTCTTGTGTACATTGTACATTTGGGCGAATAAAGCGATTGATGCTCTCGTCCACAGAAGCAGTTAAAAGACGCAGTGAAGGTAATCGGCTCAGGTAGCCTTCTGTTTGCCTCCTACCTCACTGCAGTTGGAGATGAGCGTTTCTATGCCAATCAGCTGATGCCCCTGCTGCAGAGGATTGTGGGGGCAGAGACAGCACATGTGTTGGCAGTGAAGATGATCAGTCTGGGTCTGGTTCCTCTGAACCGCTACCAGGACCCTGCATCATTGGTAAGTCTATAACCTTACTTTCTGCTCACAATTTGTTTTCCATTGATCCTAGACACTTTACGACTTTGTTTTGTTTGTTTTTATCTAATTTAAAGGAAGTGAACGTCCTGGGATTAAAGTTCAAAAACCCTATTGGGATTGCGGCTGGCTTCGATAAGAACGGAGAAGCCATAGACGGGTTGTACAAGGTGGGTTTTGGCTTTGTTGAAGTGGGTACGATCACTCCTAAACCTCAGGATGGGAACCCCAAACCACGTGTGTTTCGACTCACTACAGATCATGCAATTATTAACAGGTAAGTTTTTGATACGCTTTTGTCAAAGGGATAGACATTGTAAGGGGTGTGCTCAACTGAAGATGCTGATTTTAAGTTGCTTGCTTTATCATAGAAATTTACCTATTTTTTTTTATCAACCATGCTCTGTAGATTAACGACCTCCTTTTATGTAACGTCTCACAAAGAGCTTATTCACTTTATATAACAGGGAAGGAGCCACATTAGTCTTAGTTAATGTTAAAATCCTTGAGACAGAAAACAAGAGCAGGACACGGTAATGTAGCTGTACACTATAATGTTATTTATCACAGCGCTCAGTGTGCTCAAAGAGATTATGCTGCATACAGGTTGGCTACCAAAAGGGTTCACATTTATAAAGCTGTGAATAAGAGTTCACGGGTTTACCTCTTTTTCTTTGCAGGATTCATTTACAACACAGATTTTAAGGAGCGAAATGAAGGCTATCTTTATATGCCAGCTCTTTCCTGATTTTAATTTTCTCTGTCATTCATTATACAAAGTGGAATTGGTTATTTATGTTAATTTATATTTATAGTGTTGAGTTATTGCAAGAGCGAATTCACCTGGGAATTTAAAGCTTTGCCAGCGGCCCATGAAAAATCAGATTTAAATGATTCCATATTCTATAGATATTTTTATGTTAAGGTTGTAATATTGAGTGACTTAATTAGGTTTATTCTAAGGATGAGCTAGTTAGATATAATTTATACAGCAGTACAGTATTTGCCCAATATACTCTTGAGACGAGTGCTTTATCTTCTTAGTTTGTACATACAGTATGTATCACTAAACAAACATGTATAATGCAATGACAACATCTCTCTAAAAATTGCCATTCACACAGATATACCAACAAATAAGAGTAAACCTGCCTGGAAGTTTCACGTTATATTTACGTGTGTGTTGTCAAAGCAATAGAGGTTGTATTTCATAACAAGATGTGTCATTATAATGATGTGATTTTGTCATGATACTTTAACCATGGCTGTAAGAAAGCCAGTACTCACATTTCTTAAAAGCTGAATTTCAGTGTATTTTTAGCCCCAAAGAGGAGATTTAGTTAGTTATCAACATCGTCACGTCATTATTTATGTGGTATAGTACTGTTGGTTATCACTGAAAAGAAAGTGTAAAAGTTATTTTTCAATTTTTCAACAAATAAAATTATTGTTATTTGTAAGTTAACATTTTGTGCGTGCGTGCACTTCTCACCAGGTATGGATTCAACAGCTGTGGTTTGGAAGAAGCACAACAGAGGCTGAAGTCCAGGGGAGACACACAGAAACAGCAAAGTAAAGGTTAGCAGGCAGCAACTTCTCATCTCAGTGGGAAAAATTTCAACCTGTTTTTAGTTTTCCTTTTTAAACATTTAGGTTGCTTTCAGTTGTATTACCACAATAAGTCTGATCTAAATTTGTTCAGTTTTTTTCTGGTGTGCATTTATTATTTACTAGTCACTTAGTTTGTAACACGGAAGCCAAATACTAAATTGGGTATGTGGTTAAATAAACTATTTTTTTCTATTTTGATGATCTTGGCCTGTCCTTGTCTCACATTTTATTGTGACTGATCCATACCTGCTTATAGCTCATTTAGCACATCAGCAGCCTCTGCCCCAGTTGAGTCATGTGTCTGATGATTGTGTGTGTGTGCGTGTGCTTGTGTCTGTGTGTAGCTGGCCTTCCCCTGGGCATCAACCTGGGGAAGAACAAGCTGTCCCAGAACGCAGGGGCAGATTACCTGGAGGGGGTAAGAGTGCTGGGCCCGCTGGCTGACTACCTGGTGGTCAACATCAGCAGTCCTAATACGCCAGGTCTCCGGGATCTACAGGGCAAAGTTGAGCTCCGTAAGCTCCTACATACGGTAGGACTGTCTGAATGTTCACTAAATTCCTGGGTTGTGACCCAACAGTAACACAAAAATGTAAACTCAATGAAAATTCATCATCTGGCTTTGTTGCTAAGCCTTTCCCCTTCAAAAAATATTGAACTTGCATTTAAATTACAAGTGAAAAAAAGTCATCGTCATATACAGTAGATCTCAATCATAAAAATGTCTTAAATGACAACAAGAATCACAATAGCATTTTAAAGGAACATAACAAGCTTACCAACATTATGGAGCAAACTTAGCACCACTAGCCTTTGACCCTCATACTGTAATAAACACAGAAGAACTCCTTAGAAAACACTGGCAGACTCAAAATCATTCTTGGTTTGAATTGACAGTGCAAATGTTGGGTTTTTAAATAAAAGTGTTAAATTGATCAGCTAATCGTATGGCGGTTTAAAAACTAACTTCACACAAAATCTACCTTCAGGTAATGTCCAGTAGAATCTCTGTGGTTTAGGTATGGTACTGAGTGTAATAAAAAAACTCAGATTTCATAAATCCAGACCAAATAAACTAAAATTGAATTTGAATCTGGATTCATATTCTATAAAATGCTATCAAACCCCATCGTAAGATGTATGTCAGGGTTTGAAAGCATTTTTTGTATTGGTAAAGAGGATGCATTCAAGCTTAAACATGGTGATAAGTGGCTATTTAAACAAAGTAACTCTGTTTTATTGTTGTTGAGCCCATCATCCATACATTTAAGGGCTGGATTTTTAAGGCTTACAGCACAATAACCCTTGTTTCTGTCTTGTTTCCAATAGTTGTAGCTCTCTCCGCTGCCTTACCTGAAATACTCACATTCTCATACAATCTGCTCAGGTGTTGAAGGAGCGTGATGCCCTGCAAGGAGAACGCAAACCCCCGGTCCTGGTGAAGATCGCTCCTGACCTCACTGCCCAGGACAAACAAGACATTGCTGATGTTGTCACTGAGGTTGGAAGTTATTTGTTGCATTCATTTAATTTCCTAATGTTGTCTTTGAGTGTATTGTATAACTTGTTTTTAATTTAATTATAATCTAATTTCCTTTTATTCCTTGAGGACTAATGTTTACATTTGATTTTTAAATTTCTGCCATGTTTTAAATGTATTGGTACGTACAGCTTTAATTCAGATAGGATTGTGTCCCTTGTGTCTGTAGAGTTTAGTTGTTTTTTTTTATTGGAGGGATAGAGATTTAATTAGTTTTTAAATGTAAATCTGGCTAACAAGAAAAAAAATACTTTTCAAGTTTACGCATTCTGCTTTCATAGAATTACATCTTGAATCTGTAGTGTTTATAGTTTTATAGTACAAAACACTTAAAGGAGAATTCCGGTCGATTTCAACACGTAGCTCTGTTGTTTGTAAATCTGGAGTGCTGGCAGTAGCAAAAAAAACTAAAACAATCGGTGCTGCCTACACCGTGTTATCCCCCTGCTAGCGTTAGCACCCAACAGGCTTAAACAGGGCAAGTTTTAAACGTGTGTTAAGCCTCTAAAGATGCTCGAAATGTCATTACAAGTGCCTACCCATGTGCAGTGATTCCTTCCGAGGGAACACAGCGAATCTGACTGCAGTAGATGTGACAGAAAGGCATAAAAGTTGTGTTAATCCAGCCAGTGCACATACCTCTATTAATTTCCTGTTTTCCGGTCAAGTCCACACTAGTCGATTGTCAAACTCATATAATCCAATATTCCAGTCAAATTTGCTGTGTTCCCTCGGAAGGAATCGGTGCACATGGGTAGGCACTTGTAATGACATTTCGAGCATGTTTAGAGGCTAAAAGCACGTTTAAAACTTGCCCTGTTTAAGCCTGTTGGGTGCTAACACTAGCAGGGGGATAACACGGTGTAGGCAGCACCGATTGTTTTAGTTTTTCTTGCTACTGACAGCACTCCAAATTTCCAAACAACAGAGCTACGTGTTGAAATTGACCGGAATTCTCCTTTAAACTTTACAATCACTAAAATCGACCTATTAGTAATAAAAAAAAAAGATAAACTTTTTTTGTACAGCATCTGTCAAAGCACGGTTATAAAATGCTTTACAAGGCGAAAAAAAAACCATTTCATCAATAGAATTAAAGTGTGTGTATATGTGTGTGTGTATATATATATATATATATATACAGAATAAATAATGAAATTAGATTATTTTTTTAGTGTAATAAATAAAACAGATATGGCATTAAAAATGGAAACATTTAAATATGTATGCTAACATTGATAAAAGGTTTGATAAAAATAGGTTTTTGTAAGTGATTTAAAAGATGGTACTGATTCTGCAAGCCTCAGATCCTCAGACAAAGCTTTTTATAGTTAAAATTATAGCACTGTTAACTGATATAACTTTAGTTACATCTTTAGGTTCCTTGTTGCTTCACAAGGTTTTTAATTTGGCATTTTATTTTGCACAACAAACTTATGGTTAATGAAAAAAATCATTTACTTGCTAACTCTAGTTGTTTTGTAAAGAAATGTAAGATTTTGAGCTTTATTTTCTCCTCCCCTGATCACCATGTGTCAGATGTATTCAGTTTAAGGTCACTGTGGAGTTCTACATGATTATGTAAGCCACACGTGTTTTTTTGCTGCTTGATATCTCAGCTGACTGTTTTTACTATGGTACTCTCTATTGTGTCTGCCTCAGCAGAACACTGTCTTTAGTTTACATTTGAAAACATTTGGCTTCTCTCTTCCTCTCACCTCGGGTAAACACCATGCTACTTCAGTAGTTAACAAAAAAAAAAAAGTACAGTGTTTTTGTGCGTATTGGAGCGAGGAGGAGACAAACCTTAATGGAAGAGGCATTAAGAAAAAATGTAAAGAGCACTCTGTCTCTCTTTTATTGCCACAGTACATTTCACATTAGAGGTCTTTAGTTGAAGTCGCCTACATACATCAGTTCTGCTCCTGTAGATGCAGTCACACACATCACTCATTTCATGTTGTCCTTGGTGTCTGTTGCAGCTGGGAGTGGATGGTTTAATGGTGTCTAACACCACGGTGTCCAGACCAGAGACGCTTCAGGATTTGCACAAGTCTGAAATTGGTGGGCTGAGTGGCCAGCCTCTCAAAGACCTCTCTACTAGCACTGTAAGAGAGATGTACAACCTCACCAAAGGTACTTATTTACACAACAACATTTTCTGTCCTTTTCCGATCACCGGAGAATTAAGAAAGTAGATATAAAATACACTTATTATGTTTTTTTGCAGGTAAAATACTAATTGTTGGAATCGGTGGTGTGGCCAGTGGGCAAGATGCTATGGATAAGATCCGGGCCGGTGCATCACTGGTCCAGCTTTACACAGCTTTGACCTACCAGGGTCCGCCCATAGTGACGAAGATAAAGCGAGAATTGGAACAACTTCTTATGTGAGTATCACTGTGAATCGGAATTAAAGGGTTTTTCTTTTAAAAAGTTGGGGCAAATCTTTTAGTGTAAGTTTAAATATTTTTTTATTATTTACTTATTATTGGAAGTAACATTTCACTCACTAAGTGAATAGCTGAAATCTGTGAATGCTGAATGTGTACAAACTGTAACATCATCTTGCCCCATGTTCCCAGATCTCAGCACTTCCTTTGAGTTATCATAACTGATGGAAAGGATAGCACACGCTGTGTAATGGCCCTGATACACCAACCCAATTTTCGTCCGTCGGACAGTCTGGCGAGGTCAGTCTGTTCAGTGTGTTCCGTGCCGTCGTCAGCTGGAGGAGCCGTCAGCCTTCATTTTGGCCGACCTGACTTGCTGGGTCGTAAGGCAGGCAGTCGGACTCAATGACCAATCTGATTGGTGGAGTGCTAACCCGGAAATGACGAGCGGGATGAGCCTGACGAACTCCTCTCAAAATCTGACGAAAAACTTTTAAACTGACCTTTGTCGATCTGAGCAACTGCAGCAACTGCATGGCCTATTTCTCGCTTAAAATGTTTTCAGAAACACATTTCGGTGAACTATCTTCGTAAAATATGAGATCGTATTCCGAACAAAGCTGCCATTATGCCCGGTTGTAAAATCCGGGAGCAACCAGACCCACGTGACGCGTTCGTCCAATCAGCTGCCGGTTTTCATTTTTTGGACGACAATACAGATTAGCGCCGCCTGCTGTTATGGACACGTATTACGTCTCGCGCACGCGCAGAACGTACTCTCAAGTCGGCGTCGCTTCGGTGTGTTCCGAGGCACTTTTTTCACCAACTCGGGGAGGCAGTCAGTCCGACTGCCTTTTCTGCTGACGGTCGGCTGTCGGGTTGGTGTGTCAGAGCCTTAAATAAGACCATTATAAACCATATTTATCCATTTTAACATTGTCTAAAAAGTTGTAGCATCAGCCTAGTACTCGTAAAGAAGTATTTGACAGCAACACTCAAAAAAGCAACTCTGTGGGTAATGACAGTTGTTTCTTGTTCATCAAAAATCTCCTTAATTTTCAACATAAATGCATTTCAATTTTTACAGAGAACAAGGTTTCAGCAGTGTATCAGAGGCAGTTGGAGCAGATCACAGGGGAGCAGATGGGTTGACACATGCGCAGAGTGTGCTGAAAGAGATGGTAAATGTTAACACAGACAAGCCGCACCTGTAGCTGCCATCTCCTCCGACCAGGCAACATGATCCTCAACTTTTCCTGAACTGTAATAAATGCAGAGTATATGCGATTGTCCATCCGTCCGCCCTGATTTTCAGGATGAGATATGGTCCGAACTGTTAGCTGTTTAAAACCAGGCACTAAATCCGTAATGAAAGTCTTTGATGTTGTGTTGAGAAGGTGAGGTGCATTTGTAACTGTATTTCAGACGTTCATCTTTGTTACTGTGTAACAGCCAAAAAGACAAAAATCTGACATGATGTTATATGGCAAAACTTGAAATCCTTAGTTTTAGTACCTGTCTAATACGGAAGTTGAAACCTGCATTCAAATTTTGACATTGTGTTAATCACTGCCTATCTTAAAATAGACGTTTCATACATGAATAGCTGAGTGCAAAAACCTTATGGAGACACATTTAAGATGGTAATGAACAGAAAGAGGAAAGTCCAATCCCTGACAACTGAGATACATAGATTTCCCTCATAGAACTGTATATTAAAGATATTTGTTCCAGTGTGGGAGATGCACAACTGGAGTAAAAATACTGTTATACCATGATTCATAATAAAAATAAATAAATGATGGTGCTTTTTAAAGAATTCTAGGAAATCTGTGTCCTTTAACTGGAGCCTTGATTTGTATTATTTTTATAATATTGAATTATGACTTAAAGTGTGTGACAAAAGAGATTGTTATGGGCCCTACAACAAAAGATACAATTTGCAACATAAACATGAACATATCCCAGACCCACTCAGACAAAAATCAAGAAAAGATGACCCAAGAAACTACAATATTCAAGAACATACAACAAAAATAATAACAAAATACACAATAAACTATAGACCAAATACACGTATGTATAAATGACGACACCATAAACCCATCATGCACGTTAGGGGAGCGAATCTTCACTGGTGTCACGATGTCAACGATTGGACTCGATTCGATATCACGATGCATCATGATGCTCCACCTCCTCAATACTATTATATATTGCTACACATGGTTTTCATCAACACATTAAAGCAAATATATATATATATATATATATATATATATATATATATACTCCCCTTTTTATTGTATCTGCTCTTAAAAAAGACACTTCCTGAATGTAGCGGAGTCTGAACACAGCAAACATCATTAGGCAATATTCGATTATGGTCTGTCACTGCATCAATGCAGAATCGTCCAGGTCCGGATCGCGACGCATCGATTCAATGATTCATTTTAACACCCCTAATGCACATCTCTCCCCAGCACAAAGCCTCTTAGGAGCCCTCTAGAAAGACCAAGTATCTTCCGTATTTCCCCCTGTAGACATCCAATCTGGAAATCCGTGTTTATGCCTTTTTTTCAAAATGCCACCACCATAGCCATCTCACAAGCCCACTCTTGAATTGACGGCACCCCTTCATTCTTCCATCCTCTTAAAATAATCTGTCTGTCTGTTTGGACCCAACTTCTTATGGGTGTATCTATTCCGCTTAGGATTGATCCATCTCCTAGAACAAATATTCTTTTGCAATCCGACATAGGTTATCATGTATCCCGGTCCAACATTCCTGGACCTTATCACAGGACCATTGGACATGATGTAATTGGCCGCCTTCTGTCTTACATGTCCAACAATTTGGTGTGTCTTTCAAACAGAAATGTGTACCTTTTTAAAGAGATGTATTTGTTGTGAATACTTGTATAGTGTACCGCCCTTAGATTTCAGAAATTTCAGAGAACAGCACATGTTTAGGCGTATGAATCACACAGACTGGAAAATATGCAAAACAAGAACAAGGTTACACTGTGGGAAGAGCTGCTGAAAAACATCTTCTGCCTGAACAGAGTGTAGTCAACTTATTCTTCCTAATCATCTGTAGCAAAAACAGTGGAGTGCTGCATGATTTAAGAGATTTTCAGCCTTGAAAGAACTAAGATGACTTTGCTATGTTCCCAGCAGCAATAGAGAAAGCTCTTCAAGTCCTCTTCCCTCAGCTGAACTCTCACTCTCCTCTGTTCTTTTTAGGGGGTGGAGGCTGCTGCTGTTGTTGTTATTTTGGGGTTTTTCTCCCTTATCAACACATTGAGATGCCGTCATAGCCTATTACATTACCGCCTGCTAATCCCAGAATAAACAGCAGTCATTAGACATAGCCAGTGAAGGCAGCAGTACTGTGAGGATCAGCTGTGAGCTGCCGGGCACCTCCATCCTCCTTCTCCCTCTCCCGGAGGCCAAGTCCAGACTGGCTTGTATCCCGTATGTGTTATCACACAGGGAGGAGAGGTGAGACCTGGCTTACAGACAAGCACAACTTTAACTTAGATGCATGGTGTCCTCATATAACATTGATCATAGCTATGAGGCGGCCCTTATCTGTCCCAGTCTGAAAGCTAACATGAAAAGAAAGGTCAGGTCGTATCATCTTGAACGCGCATTACCCAATTGTCTATTGTATCTAGCAATATGCATGTATTCACGAGGTCAGAGAGTTCAAGCGTTGCTTTTCTTTCACATACAGTAGTGTGACAAACCAACAATAATAAGCGGTTATCTCTGGAGAGCAGATGTCTAAGTAGTACACATGCAGCCAGTGAAGAGGAGGGAATTAGTTCGTTTGACTGCAGAGGTAGAGAAACAAAGAAAAAAAAAAAAAAACAGCAGTGAATGAACATACAACAAACAGTCTACCTGTGTAAGATCTGTTTGTAAAACATGTAACCAAAACAATGCTAATGCGGAAGATCAGCTGATACAACAGAAATTGACTGAGGTCAGATAGCTTTCTTCTTATTGAGGAATACAACTACATCACTCTGTTAGGGCTGCAAGGAACCTACAGTAATTTGTTTTTCCGAATAATTGTTTGAAATTTAATTTTCTGATTGAATTTCAGAAAATCCCAGAGATCAAGGTGATCTCCTCAAATTAGTTTTTTTTTAATCAGTCCAAAACTATAGGCAGCTGACCAGCAGGTTGATATTTTTTATTTTTAGGGAGATGTCTCGACAGCTATTGATACAGACATAGAAGTGTAAACCGCACTTTAACTGTTGGGGAATAAGCAGACCTAATAATAGATAGGAATAAAACATGAGATTACCAAAACCTTTATTTGTTAAAAGAAGGAAGCAACCCCTGAAAATGGAATTTGTTAAAATACATTTCATGGTGCAAAAGACAAAAAGGTTGTGGAGTTTGGTGAAAGCCGAGCACAGCATGTCACCCGTCCAACACCATTTTCACTGTGAAGCATGTCGATGGCAACATAATTCTATGGGGGAGGTTTGTTAAGAGTCGACAGAACAGTGAATTAAGACAAATGTATAGAACATCTTGAGAGGAACCTGGATGAGACTGCCAAAGACTTCAGATCGATTTTAACAGGACCATGACCACAAAAGCACAGATATAAACACTGGAATAACTTCAGAGTAAGAGCATGAAAGCCCTGCAGAGACCCATGCCAAAGCTCTGACTTAAATCTTATTGAAAACCATTGAAATGACTTGAAAATGGCCAATCACAGACGATTCCCAGATTGACAGAGCCAACCCAAATCTGTTAGCAAGGCAGAGAAAACTGTGAAATCTAGTGCTCAAGGGATTCAGATGTATCCGTTTTGACTCCAATAAGATTTGCTGCCAATGGCGCTTCTTGTGTGCAAAGTGAATTGACTATATTGTCCAGGTCGATCTATCAGACTGTGTGTTTGCCTGTAATTCCAACCTTCATATGGGAACGTGAGAAAATTGTGGTACTGTATAGTGGTACACGGAACTATATCTTGTTGGGATCAATTCTTACATTGCCTCAAAATAACCTCATAAATGGTTGTGAGTCCTATGTGGTGATTTGACTCTGTGATAGATTACGCATGTCACCTAAAGGAAGCACAAACAGCCATAGAATTACTTAATCATAAGTAATTATAAAACTGTTGCTTTAAATAGACATGTTTGTTCCTTCTCATATGTAGCGCAAACACACATAGAGAGCTATTAGATAATACAAGCTTTGTGGCTAAAGTATTAACATAAAGTTGTTATTAACCTAAATATACATACAAGCAAGTATTTTGAAAGATTAAGTGATATTTCATGTTTAGATATTTTATGGGAGCAGTCAAGTTTGTGACAATATCCAAACCATTTGTCATAGTCAGTGAAAGATGCATAAACAAACTGCGAAATAAAAAAATAAATCAAATCAAGATGAGTTGGAAAAGCAGCTCAAGTCTTGACTGGTCACAGATGACAGGGGGAGCAGTACACAGGGGTCTGGATGGAGTGCTACACTGTGCTGTTTTTCAATTATGTTTCCACCCAGTCCATCAACATGTCTGTCCTTCGTAGCCCACTTCTCCAAAAGTGGCATTATTGGCAGACGCTTATGTCCAAAGCGACTTATTATAAATGTATTCAAACCGTTAAGATTTTTAAACATCCTGAGTTTCTGTGTGCTGAACATTGTTACTCTTCATCAAGGAAAAGCATCAGCAACTCCTCAAGGCGAGAGGCACACACATATGCAACAGCTTATAGCACTTCTGTACTGTCTCATCATGGCAAAGCAAAGGATTACCATGGAGCTATTTTATCAGACTACTCATTATTAGCGCTATCCAATTTTCCACAGCACTTGTACTTCTATGAAGGCAGGTCCTTGATGAATCGTGTCAAATTCTGAAAAGCAGGTTAAACATCAATTGACAGTAAGGCAGATGTCAAGCAGACGTGATTATGTAACTCTGAGTGCTGCAGGTGCTGTCTGAGGTGTGAGGAGGAGGAGGAGGAGGCATGACAGCTGCGAGCCTGTCAGGTCAACCAAATAGGCATACATGTTCTTCCTGAATCCTGATAGTGATATGTTATTTGGATGCTTGTATTAAATTTATTAATTTTTTTGCCAGAAATGAACATAGTACATTGGAAGAACTGTATATACATTTCATAATATAATATTTCTTTAGAATATGAATTGTTAATTATGTGGGAGTAAATGGTTAAATGAGATACATTATTTTTGGTCACTCAGCTTTTTGGTATGCATGAAGGATTATCTAGAATATTCACAATAATTTGGCAGCTTCCTAAATGACAGTGAGTGACCAATGTGTATATGTATGCAAAACCATTAAGGATCAATCAATTATATACCGGTATTAGAAAGTAACCCGTTAAACATGTAATCTTCAGCATTGCTGGTTTTTACATCCATCCATGGCCATGAAGTCAACGCCTTTACTTTGTATATGAATATATGAATATCACATATTTACTACTTGCAGCATCAAAGTAAAGCTACATCTGCTTTAGCAATAACCCCTCATCGTATCTTATAATCTTTATCATGCTCAATTTAATCGTAGACCAATGGTTTTTGTATTCTGCTTCATATTCTTCACTTCTATTAGTCTCTAACCTGCAAGCCAGTTAAGTGGTTTTAGTACTTTGAGTAGAGTTTTTGCTTTTCATACTTCTCTTTCTGTGTGCTTTGTCAAATAAAAAAAACTTAAAATACAACAAACAAAAGCACCATTTTCAACATGAGCCCTGTTAAATTTCATATAGATTATTTGTGGTGGAGGCCACATGACCGCATGCTACCATATAGTTTGCAAATCCTGTCATAACTAACCTACATCAGTAGCCTACATACAGTCTGACACCAGCGTTACCGCACCCTCTTTGTCTTTCATACATCACTGCTCGTCATGCAAATAGGAGCTGAGTGGCAACAAAATGACTAGTTTCCACTGGGACCACAATGCAGCCATCTTGCAAGCACTGGAGACAGTCTTCACTCTAAAAGTCTTTAGGGTGCACAATATATAGAACAGGAAATGTACACTGCATGCCAATCTACAAAGAAGGTAAAGCCTAGAAAAAAATAAGTCCAATTTTGTGTCATCTGACCTCTTGTATATGAAAAAAACACCATGAAAAAAACCATAATGCTTTTTGAGAACATGTCTGCAGTGCAGTGACTGAAGTAAACAGCCTAGGTTCCTTCTGCAGATTGTTGTTGAAGCCTCTTGCTACAGGAAGTCACAGGTGTGATGGGATCAGAGACAGAGAAATGACACACCGTGCTGCCCAAACCGATTTCCACTGAGGGTGGGAGGGAGGGAGGGAGGGAAGGAAGGAGATGTAAAAAAAGGAATTGATGAACAGGAAACAAATAAGGAAGGTGTAATGAAAGAAGGAAGAGATGGATGATGGAAAGGAGGACATATAGAAGTCAAGTCAAGTTTATATAGCACATTGGGGCGCCTGGGTAGCGCACCTGGTTGAGCATGCGCCCCATGTACAAAGGCTCAGTCCATAACGCAGCGGCCACGGATTCAACTCTGACCTGCGGCCCTTTGCTGCATGCCATTCCCTTCTCTCTACCCCTTTCCTGTCTTCAAGCGTCCTATGTAATAAAGGCCTAAAATGTCCCAAAAAATTATCTTTAAAAAAAGTTTATAGCACATTTCATACGACTGGCTTAGATGTGCTTCAAAATAAAAGCAATCAAGAAAAAAAGTCAAAAATCATGCATGACAAAAGCACAAGATAACAACATATAAGATACAGAGGTATTACATATATGGAAACATATAAGATAAGGTTAAAACAAGATAAAATAGTATTACAATAAAAATGGAATAAGATAACTGTATTATTATTAAAAAAAGGAATAATAATGATTAAAAAAAAATACTGATTCTATGATAAAAATGTACCTATTAACCACACACTTTTTACCTAACTAAAAGCTTGTGAAAAATATGTTTAGTCTACATTTCAAAGAGATACTGTTGTAGCACACCTTAGTTCATGTGGTAGAGAATTCCAGAGAGTAGGACCATGACAGAAGGCACCATGAGCTGATTTAGAATTGATTCTAGGTATAGCGAGGAGACCTTTACTTGATGATCTAAGGGTTCTGACCGGTTCAGTGAGCATGCCAGCGATGTAGGATTCAGGTTTTTACGTATCTCCCACTTCCAATACATTAGGCAAACACCCCCCCTCCCTCTCTTAGCCATGCAGTAAAGCCATATGGGACTTCAGCTCTCATTAGCCCAAGACAGCGTGAAACAAGTTAGCTGAAAGGCATTACAGATTACCATCATTCAACCCTGGAAGTGGTTGCTCTACAGCTCTTTAATATGTTAGCCCATCTGTACAGACATTAAATACATACACATATCACGTATACACAAACGATGCAAAGCCTAATGAACTTTATGTCAAAATTACAAAAAAAACTGTTAATCTTTATTGAGGCTTTACACTGAATCTGATTTAAAAATATACAGGGAAAACTAAATGCTAATTTGTAAGTAGAAAGGTTGAGGTTCTTAATATATTAAGCATTTATAATATAATTTTGCACTGCTTATTGGTAATAAATGTATTATCAGTTTGGACGGATGTGATAGATTGATGATATTTTTTTGATTGATAGATTATTTTATTATGATATATTTTTCATTTTGTAATTTGCCTCTTGCTGGAAAGCTGATGAGTTCAAGAGCAATAGCTGGTGTTATTATACCACCTTCCTCAAACAGTAAAACCCCTGTGATAAATATTACAGAGAAACCTCTCTGTCTGAGGACAGGCTGCAGTGACAGGACCACTCAAGTTAAGTGCAGTAGTGAGTTTATTGAGGAGTCTCTGGACGAACTGTGCAGGTGGCTATACAGTATTTATAGAGGGCAACGTCAGCGCAGACTCAGATAGAGCTGACACCAGACCAGCAGTCTGTACACGTGTGAGGCTTGGTCTGCGGGAAGGTGGCATCACTTGGACCACAATGTGAATAATCTAGCTGACATATGTGGGAGGTATGGGACCGAGCAAGATCTATCTTAGCCGGTAATGGAGCTGGTGTTTCTGGCCTCTCAAGGAGCTTCTGCTCTTTTTTAGAAGATAGAAACTTTCTATGAGGACAGTGAGAAAGTCTGCATGGGCAATTCAACTTGAACTTTAATCCTGCTTTTCCAGTTTTCCCTGCACAGCACTTCAGCAGTAAACTGATTGACATACTATTTATGAGTGAGAAATGCCAGCAACCAGAAAAGCACTTACAGTTAAGACAGTCCATATCAGGGACTGATTGTCCCTCTAGTGGTTGAGTGAATAGCTTTACTATAGCAATCCACGTGATAACTGATAACTACTAACAAATATTTAAACTCACATCTCTTTTTTTAATGGAAAAACATTGGTCAGGGTGTGAGAGAGTGATATAGTGGTTGAGATGTGTGTTGCCATGAATAAATATTGGTGCTTTTATACAGATTGATCACATCTCACACTGAATCATCAGATAATGAACATGCATGGCCCACAGTGAATTTACAGTTAGACAATTTTCCTGCTCGGCTGGACAATAAAGTTTGTTATATTCTAGGTAGTTTTTATTTCCTTGTTTTACAATTTTTTGCTGTTGCCTTTGATTGATTGGATTCTCTACTGCACTTTTACTATTTGTCCTTTCTTGAATTTTGGAAACCTAATACTGCACTGTAACTTTATTAAAGCAGCCTTACAAGCCTGAAGTAAAGATATAGGGTTTTCCCCTCATCTCTGAGGCTTTCTCCAAGTGGTTTTGGGAATAATGCTTACTAGCTTTCTTGCCAAGAATTGGTATTAGATAAGATTAATACCACTGTCATGTAAGAGTGGTATCAATCTTCTCATCTCTCCGCTAGATAACGAATAAGCGTATTTCCCAAAATGTCGAACTATTGCATTAAATGTTTCGTATGGGAATAGCCAACTCAGTCTACATCATCCGTGTTCAGACACACAAATGTTTTCAACATTGACTGGTAAAATACCAGATATCAACTGAGCACAAAAAGCTCTCTGCTTCTTAGATAAATTACTGTACAACATAATTCTTCCTTTTCGTATTTATATTTTATCATCCTAAAAGTAAACAATTTTGGTTTAGTCTATATGTCATGAGGCCACACGATTTTAAATGCAGTTTCTCTTAACAGACGAGTGTCAAATCTTTTCATTATAGAAAAAAAAACCTCAGCATACCTATAGTAAAACAAAGTGCACACATCTTTTGACCAATATAAATATCCCTCACACTTTCCTTTAATTGTCAGAGGAAGAACTACATTGTCTAGAGCATGGATGGAATGAAGAAGATAAAGAGACAACGGTATTCCTGGTTGTTCAGAATCATTTTACAGATTATTTTGACTCCTGCTAACCTGGAGCGGACGTGGCTTGTTGTTTCCCCTGTGGAGAAAAAGAGCAGCATTGCTCACAAACCCACCCCGCCCTATCACAGCTCTCAGCCATCTCTGCCTTTGCCCTTTCCTCTGCTGAGCCAAAAACAGATACCAGCCACAGGTGGTCTATGTGCTTTATTGGTTCTGACACACATCTCTTGTCTTAAGAGAGACAATTAAAAATTAATTAGGACAATGAAATGAGGGAAGACCAGAAAGAAATAGGACAGACAACAAAACATAACCTTGCTGAGGCTCCAAAGTGCTCTGACCTATTGTCTACGTCTACAATGTCTCTTGCTGGCAGCGCTATTGTGCGTGTGGTTGTGTTGTGGTGTAACAATAGAGACACAGAATCTGTCTAATCTAGAAAACAAAGCCGCCCTGCTCTTAGCCTGAAAATCACATAAGAGAGGGCGGTTTATTTATGCACTTCTACCTTCAACTATTTTCACTTAATTTGTATGCTCCCTCAAAACAGATGGTCTCTTTAAGACTAAGGTTGAGCACAAGAACACTATCCCCAGACATTTGACCACATTTAAATTATTCTGAATAACAAATAACCATCATCCTGTTTTTTGTTTACTTGCAAATTAGTCTTTACTGTCTGTCTGTAGCTCATTTATAAGTGACTGACTTTGTATTTTCCTTGTATTTGAATTGTCTTCAGTCACGAGCTGTCACACATATATTACCTGCCATTTTACGCACATTGTTATAACAATTAGAGGTTGTGTCTTCTCTACACAACAGGACTGGTACATTCAATATGAAAAGTAGCTTCCTAGTGCCCCTAAAGTAGCTGTGTGAGTGGTAAAATGGGTTGGAGTCCCATGTTTTATGCCCTGCCCATGACATTACAAACTAGCACTGTCATTCTTACATTTTAACATAAATCTAATTGTCTCAGGTGCAGCTTCTTAGATGAACTCTAAATGATTGAGGTGACAGTGCTATGTACACATACGAGGAACGTATCCTGCATTTAACCCATCCTAACTACTTAGGAGCCCTACCTATCGAATGAGCCACCGTGTCTATCTAGGAGATCCGGTTGATGCAAGAATATTAAAAAGTCTGACCTCAAATGTGCAATCATCTATGATTTGGGCCTGGAGGGAGATACATCCTACAAGCAAGGTTCATAGGACCTTATACTGACCTACTGGTCATACTGGATATAGTAATGTAACTATGAATCCAACCATTCAGAGCTCAGGGAGTGATAACAAGGACTTTAAAGTGAATTCTGAATTTAATAAAGAGCCAATGTTAAGATATAAAAACTGGTGCAATATGGGAAATTAATCCAGATGAATGATGCATGAGGTAGAACCAGATGACAGGCAGACAAAGAGCATAACTTTAAACTGTTTACATACATATTTATAATATATTATACTATATTATTATGCCGTTTATATTCAGAAATGGAAGATAGGTGCCATGGAAGGAACTTCACAAACACAACAGTAGATGTCTCATCATCTTTGTAATTTTAATGGCTGCCTTTGTAAGACTAATGCAGCTTAAAACATGTTTAATAGTGTGTCAGTAACAAAATATAAAAAACAGCAATAACTACAAAGGGACTTTGATGCACAAATCCCAAGATGTGCATGGTGTCAGTTTACAACAATATATATCTTGGAAAGTTACCACCTCCTTGCAGCAAATTTTTCATGTTTTGTGAGTAAGTCTACTACCACAATAGCTGTTTTTGAAAGCCTTTGGACAGTGAGCAATGTTGTCAACCAGTAGCCTCCAAAGATGTAACACCAGGCACAAAGAATATAATTCATAGGACTGTTAATGTACGGATGTAATGTAATGTAATGATTCATCAGTGAGTCTGCACTGTAAATACACCAGGCTGTTCAGATGAATATGCGATAATATGGTGTATAAGTGACACATCAGCTTACTGGTCATATACATCCATATAAGGATTCTCATTCATTCTCTGTCTTCCCCCCTGCTATCTATCAAATTACAATTAGGGTCACTAGGTTCCAAGATAATTTCTTCTGTGTCTTTAGGCTTAAACGTATATGTAATTTTCTGCCACTAGGGGTCTCTTAATCGAAACAATGGATGTAAACACAGACCTTTGATGACAAAGTTGCGTAGGATCATGGGAGTTGTTGTCTTCATTATTAACCACCATTGCCGATTAAAATGTATCTGTTCACAGACGAGATAATCCATTCAAGTTTTATTCACGTTATGTTTAGTAATGTCATGCCATTCTAATGAAATAGCCACAGTGTTTCCCACATAATTAATTAGATTCTAGTGGTAGCTGACCAGTTAGCGAGCAAGCCAGCTAACATTGGCCAGCAGCTAAAACCACAGTATCACAATATATTTCACATATCTCTGTGTCCCCTCTTAGATGTTTTCAGCACCGGGTGAAAGGGGTTTGCTGTAACATTACTGCCCGCCTGGAGGGTTCGCCGATGGGGATGGGGGTGAAGGGCGGCATCTCTAGGGCAAACCGGAGACGGATGGCCGATGTTGCAGCTCGATTTTGGCCCAATGCGGGTGCCCGTGTGGGCTTACGTGCAGTTTAGTGTCACAAATTATTTTCCAAAAACTGAGTGTCCCAATTGATGAGGGTCTTATTTGAGACAGGTTAAGGTTAGGGTTAAGGTTAGGGGTAGGGTTAGGGTAGCACAGGTGGTTTAGCAGGTTCATAATTAATTAAGGACATTGTATGGGGAATTTGTGACACTAAACTGCACGTATACCACCAGTGTGTATGGTCTGTTCCCCGAAGGATTATTAAACTTTCTGTTATTGGCGTTAGCCGTAATACACTGCTTTCTTACTTGCACACTATCAAGGATTCCCTCATGCTGGGTATCCATGTATCCTGTGGTGTTACTGTAGCTCCTTCTCCACATTACATGACATGGCAAATGTGATCCCAATGGGATCAAGCCAGAGCAAGCAATGCTGAGGTAGTTTTCCAGCAGCTTGTGTAACTGCTGAGGTTGTGAATATTACAGCAGTGAGCTGAGTGCATTACTGTCATGCTGAACCCCATTAAACTCACAAATGAAATGTTCCCAAACACATTTATTATTACCAAATCTGATGCAATCACCACTGATTAATTATGCACCAGGCTACTAATACAACTCTGTACAGTGATTCAATAAGCACAATAATGATCATGTTTTCTTACATAGAACCGATGATTAGGCGCTGTAGATTTCATACTTTTCCATGTTTGTGACAGATTTTTAAACTAGAAAAATAATGACAGTTTTTGCTGGAAAGTTTGTACATGTAAGATATTCATTTATTCAGTTTGCGCATGACATGCTAACATATTTGATTTCTTTTTGTTGACCATTAAATTCCCTGATGTGTGTTAGTGGGTCAACTTGAAAATATTCCTTTAATGGGCACTTCAGGGTAAACAGGACAAAATCTTTTTGTCTTTTACTATCATGTCGATTGAACTATTGGAATAATAAACACCTCTTTATTGTGTTTATTAGTTTTCCGTTTTTTGTTGATTCTGTTGCTGAATTGTTACCATATCAAAGGCCTGTAATTTATGACAGAATTACATGCAACAATGCAAGAATTTTATCATAAATGAAAATATAGTCATTTTATGCTGCAAAATGCTCTTCAATCTCATTTATATATTATATTGTCAAATTGTACAATACAGAATTCAAAACCATACACAAGACTTATAACTCACACACTGGTGAGATTATTTTATGTTACAAGTAGACATTATGCCCTGAAAAGATAGGCTGGCACAGTATGTGGGTCTGCTATATTCATAATGCTCTTTATAATAAATCTCTGTGGTTCGCAATCCTATTTATTTAGTCTATACTGATTTAATAAATATACAGATTTTTTTTTCATTCATATTTACTTAGACAAAAATAACCAATATTATAAAATGCTAAAAATAAAAATTAACATTGTCTGACATATGGCATAATGCAAATGGCTCTCATAGTAACATAGATAGATAAAACTGCATTTCATACATGCTTGAGGCAGATTATTATCAAAATAGATTAAAAATAGATGGATAGATTAAAAATAGATGCTATGGTATCAACTGTTCCGTTTACCTGAAACATTTGTAATCCACATTATTCCTAAGAGGAGCAGTGCCAAGATTTCTAAACAAATAAACAACACCCCTTGTAAATGATAGGTGACAAACCCACCACTGACAAAAAAACAATAACGGTGTGGATATTGTGGTTGTCAGTGCTGCTTTAGGTTTGGTGCCTGACATTATTGAAAAGAGGTTTGATGATAGAGGAAGGCGACAAATTGTCAAAAGAATTTGGCTTCCATTTACAATTCTCAGTAGCAAAGAATTGCATTTGTTTTATGTGACCTAATGACCTTTTTTTGTAAATCTCTTATGGAGATTACATTTTAATTAAAGTAATAGTTTGACAGTTTTGGAAATGTACTTTCTTGCCAAGAGTTAAATGAGAAGATTGATGTACTCACACGGATGTACTGTGAATATGAAGCTCCAGCCAGTTAGCTAAGCTTAGCATGAAGACTGGAAACAGGGGCAAGCAAGCTAGCCTGGCTCTGTTTAAAGGTAACAAAATATGCCTACCAGCACCTCTAAAACTCACTAATTAGCACAGTACATCCTGTTTGTTTAATCTGTACAAAACCCCAAGTGTTAATAAGTCAACCTAAAATGACTAGTTGGTTTTACAGCCAAGAAATAGTGCGGCACACAACCTCATGTAACATACGCACCAACCCGACGGCTGACCGTCGGCAGAAAAGGCAGTCGGACTGATCACACCCCGAGGTCCAAAAAGTGCCTTGGAACACATCAAAGCAACGCCGTCTTTAGCGTACGTTCTGCGCGTGCACGAGACGTAATACAAAAAATGAAAACCGGAAACGACAACACATCACGTGGGTCTGGCTTCTCCAGCCGATAGTAATGGCGACTTATGCGAAATACGATCTCGTATTTTACGAAAATAGTTCACTGAAATGTGTTTCTGAAAACATTTTAAGCGAGAAGTAGGCCATACAGTTGCTGAATCTGTCTTTATTTCAGATCGACAAAGGTCAGTTTAAAAGATTTTCGGTCCTGCTCGTTATTTCCGGGATAGAGTCCGACTGCCCGCCCTCCGACCAAGGAAGTCAGGTCGGCCAAAATGAAGGCTGACAGCTCCTCCGATGGACAACGGCATGAAACACACCGAACAGACTCGAGTCACTGACCTCGCCAGACTTTCCGACGGCCGATTATTGGGTTGGTGTGTCAGGGCCATTAGAGGTGCTGATAGGCCAGATTGTCCCTCAGGACTTCTCGCCATGTGGAAGGGAGTGGTCTCGCTGAAAGAGCAGGCTCACACCCTTCCTGAAGCGATGGTCCCTGACACTGTAGATAATTACATTACAGCAACTGTTTCCTGTCAGGATCCAGAAGGCAAAAAAGGAAAAGTTACACCACGTGTATCCCACCACGTTCCCGAGCACAAACACTGCGATGGGAGAGAAGGATGCTGTGAAGGCGAATGTAAGTATGCCAATTGTCTTGGCAGCTTTGATGTCTGAAAAGGAGGGCCTGTGAGAGCACCCTCCCCCTCCTCCCCCTGCGTCACTCAGACTCCCCTCTGAGAGCAGTTTGCGTTTTCGGGAGTACTGTTGGATGCTAGTGAAAGACACAATGTTTACTGCTAATGTGCCACCAAGCAGTGTGAAGTCAAATGCTGGGAATAACAGCAAAATGTTGGCATCAGGTGGTAGCTGGCTTCCGAACAATAGTGGGGAGTAGTTACACATACGACTGCACTCATTGTACTCCAAAGTGAAGTTGCTGCTGAAGATGAGGGGTGCAAGAGCCAGCAGGAAGCTGGCAGTCCAGGAGAGCAGGATGAGAAGCAGAGTTCGTCTCCGGGTCACCAAGGCGTCCTTGTGGAGTGGCCAAAGGATGGCCACGCTTCGCTCCAGTGTCATGAGGAAGATGGTGCTGATGGAGACAAAGGTGCATCCAGCAAACACAGGGCCAATCAGCATGCAGGGCTGCCAAGGACTCACCAGTCCCCCGAAAGAAGTGGAGGTGGCCGGGGAAGTAGAACTACCCTGGTACCAAATGGGAGGTGTGCTGGTCACCATCAGAGAGATCTCAGTGTAGACGGAGAAAGGGACCACGAGGACACCGACCATCATGTCTGCTATGGCCAGAGACACTGTTAGAAAGAGACAAGAAGAAGAGGGCTGAGGGGACACAGGGGCTGTCATCTTGGTAATACACTTCCAGCTCTTTTAGTTAAAATTTCACAATGAAATGGAAAAGGGCAGTGTAGATACATTTTTACTTAATTTTTTGCTCTATTAAATCACCTAGTGTTTTGATAAAAAAAAAAAAAAACGTAAGAAATTAAATTAGAATCATTTCTAATCAGTGCACCATTTCAATTATAAATGTACTACAATAAATTACTAAGAACTTCTTAGATCTATGTAATTAGAAGGTCTTTGGTTTTGGCAGGTTCATAAATTATTCTTCTTTAACAATATTGATTTTGATAGAAATATGAAAGTCCATTTTGCAATTTTTTTTTACGTTCAGTATGAATATTGAATATCTGCCGGAAAGAACCTTCCCTGTGAATTAGTATTGTAGAACGCATAAAAATGTCAACACTAATTTACACTACAACTTTCTGAAATAACAGAAAGCTTTGCTTTGAGCATTGAGTGGTTAGACAAACAACATTTACCTTTCAGGTATCCCTGTGGTGTTCGGGACTGCCTTGTTTGCACAAAGACAGTAAGGGTGATCACATTTCCACCTACGATGGCAAATGCCAGGCTGACCATGAACACCACTGCCAAAGTACGATTTAAAAATCCACAGCAACAGAGGGTGCAGAGAGGGGCCAGTGACTGGCCTGAACCGAGTCCTGCCTGAGCAGCTGCTGTCAGGTTAAACAGACCGTCTGTAGTCTGCAGCAGAACTGCTGTACTTCCAGGAACAGTGACGTTGGGAAGCAGAGTAGTCATGGCCCAGGATAGACCGGTTATACCCCTCAAAATGTGTAGGTGGCAGGGCCCCTCAGGAAACCATGTCCTGGACTGGGACACTATACTGATGAAAATGAAAAATATATGGAGACAGTTAAATCGTCTGTCCAAATAACGATCAAACCTGGTTAAGCATAAAGTATGTCATTAATCTGCAAGTCAAGCACAGTCAGCCATACTTTTATGGCTCAACTTTCTCTCACTTAAAAACAAATCAACACTCCCATCAGCCTATCTTGTCACACAGCAGTGTTCACACCCGTACCATTGCAAGTAAAATGTTTTACCTGAGCACACTTACTGTACAAAAAGTACATTAAGTTTAGTCTTTTTTTAAGAAATAGTACCCCATTTGTTTGGTTTGTGCAAATCTTTCTAATTAATGGAGAGTTAGATCCAGCTGTCAGGTATTGATTGCTGAAAGAGGCAAAAACGTCCTACTGTACATCATCAATCAATAAAAAGTAACACATTTTCTCAATATTGTTCTGTTGCTGAAAATCACATTTAAATTGTAATTTCTCTAAATGCAGACATTTTAAAGGAATGGTGTTTCAGGGTAGAACATGTCAGCCCATTTTGTTTTTAACAGGAGTTAATAACAGTTAACACTTTGACTTGCCCTCTGCAGTGTGTTGCAACTGTAGCATGTAGGGTATTTATATTAATTCATATTAATTGCCAAAACCCCTCGCTGGATAGTTTTTAGCATTGGCTTTTAGCTAGCAAAACCATGTCCATTCAAGTTAGTCATTCATTTGGAGCAACTATGTTGTAAAGATCCTTGCTTTTGACGTATATATTAACCTGCATCATCTGTATATCAATGATAAAAAGACATTACATTACATTTAGTGACTATTAGCCTGTATTATATTATATTTTGAAAGCAACCTATATAAGAATCTAACTGCTATTCAATATGTTGCTAATTGTGAATTTCATGGCTGTACATTGATCGTCTCTCAAAAATAATACCTTTTATTCATTGTTTTATAGTAATGTTGTGTTAGGTATCAGCCAAGCACATAATCCAATAATGTATGGATGGTGTGGAGAGGTAAAGACTTAAAGACTTAAAAACACTAGGGTACGTGCAATGTTTTAAGGTGGTGTGTTCATAGTGCTGTTTACCCTTAATGTTTTAGATAAACGGCTGAATCTTTTTAGATGATAGCCTACATATTTACAGTATATAGGCTTTGGTGCAAAAAAAAAAAAAACAGACATATGAATGGTAGTCTTTTATGGAAGATTTCTTACCAGAGTACAGACAGTGATTTTTCTACTGTATTGTGGTTACATGTGGTTCTTGTGCCCTAGCATTGTTGGAAACACCTCGATGCTGTCAGTACCCATGCAGAGAAAGTTCAGTGCCAAATGTCTTTCTCCAATGACAACTCAATACACAAGTCTTTCAGTCATTTATGCTGCTCACTGGGCTGGAGAGCAGGAAGGTACACACATCCAAGAAAACAAAAGGTAACAGGAATGGACATATTCAGACCAGAGCAAAACCAAACCAAATCCCATGTTCTCACTCTGGCTTTCGGTGCAGGAACAGTCAACGAAACATCACAGCTGTAAGACTTGTAATCCTTTAACAGTTATCAGCAGTGAATAAGCATCAGAATAATGAGAGGTTCTTGTGAAGCAGAATAATAAACATTTGTGGGTGTCAGTCTATGGCCAGCATATTGTTCAGGATTTAATGACGACTTAAGGCGAATTGCATATGAAAGGACTGGAAAGCTTGTCTGCCCCACAACTCATTTAAACACTGTACCTTAATTACTTTAAATTTCAGTCTTCCTTCTACAAATTAAATTTAAAGACGCTAATGGTAACACATGGGAATTATTATCGCTACAGACAGCCAATTCAAAAATATATGCAGTGCTAGCAGCATGGAAAATAAAATGCATACACAAAGTTGAAATTGTTCATATTTTTAATCAAACATTAATAAACAGTGCCAAAAAATGTATCCCCAAGTAACTACAAAAGCCCTTTTCGGACATAGAATGTGTATGTATGTATGTATGTAACACTGTTGGCTTCATCTAGCTGTTAAATTCAAGGCTTTTTGTCGTTCAGATAGGTGTACTATTTTACGTTAATGTTCCTTATGGTTTTATTCTGACTCAGACATGACAGTACATTTTCGTAAAGAAAAGGATTCAGTCGTTTCCAATGAGAAGATAACACTGAGATATGCAGGAAACTTTAACCAGATCTAACCAAAAGGCCTTGAGAAGGACCATTAATTGGGTTAGGGGGTAATAAACAAATACTGTATTTACTTAAAGATAGTGTTGCTTTTTTTTTTCATTGTACATTATGTGTGCTTAATTTAATATTTGCAATACACAAGTTGGTTCAGTGCGATGTAAAGTGGCAACACGTTACAATGAGAGGGGCCTCCGAACCAAATCCTTCTTAGGGCCCCTAAACATCTAGTGCCAGCCCTGGTTTCAGGTTTCTCAGCAGTTCAATTTTTCCTGAATCTGGTTCTCCTTTGTTCGAGCTCTATTTAGTCCTGATTTCCATCTGAGTCTGTCTCTTCTTGTCACAATTATGGGTTTCTGTTGTAGTTTTTTCCTGTTATATTGTGTTTATTTGTTCTGTTTTCCTTCTTTCACATCTCATGTTTTCTGTCCTCTGTGCTTTTCCTTGTGTTTGTTTCATGCTTAGTTTCCTGTTTTATGTTGTAGTCTCCCTGTTTCTCCCATGTTATGTCTTGTTTTACTTCCTGTCTTTTGTTTTCCTGCCTTTGTAATTGTCTGCCCCACCCTGATGACTTTCACCTGTTCCCCAGCCCTTGTGTCACCTGTCCCTTGTTTCACCCTCCTTTACTTGTGTATTTAGTCTGTGTGCTTTCTGTGTCTGTTGTCGGTTTATCGTCTCTCTTTTGTGTAGAGGTCCGTCCTGTGTGTTACTGTTTTGTGCTCCTCGATTTTTCACCATTCCTCCTGTGTTCCTGTTTCTTTTGGATTATTTTCTCCTGCTTACGTTTTTAAGTCTCTTTGTGTTTTATTAAATTATTATTTATTCAAACTGCTTCTCACTCCTCGCCTTCCTGCACTTGGGTCCAACCCTACAACCTGACACTTCCATGTCAAACATGTCTCCTAGAAATTACATGTATGTAGCACCAAATTGTAATTGCTGCAATAATGTTCAGAGGCAATGTTTTTGTGAGTGAATGATTCTGCATTCAGCTCGCCCACCTTAAACAATTTATGGTCTTGGAATGAGCACATAGCATTAATTTGTATGAATGAATGAGCTGTATTTGTGTCTCTGGTGAAAATACAGCTTGGGCAAAGAGACTGTGCCAAATGACTACCCAATTGCCTGTTTTATACCATTGTTTGTAGCCTTGATATTGTTGGCTTTACTTGGCCATCATTCAAGCATTCAGCATGAAATTGTATCTTTCTGCAAAAATATGTGCGTTGTTGCCCAATAGGCAGTTCAGTTCAATAAATCTTTATTATCCCCGGAGGTAGGGATGGGCGATACCAAACTTTTAATTTCTATACAATTTTCGATACTTTTTATTACAATTTCATTGATATCGATACTGATCATTTTTTTTTAAATAGGTATGTGATTTAAAAAAAGATGAAAGAAGAAAAAGATAATTGAACTTAACAGCAAATCTCAGGACACATACCTGCAATTAAAAAAAATTAGAGAAATACTTTGATTAAATAATAAAATAAACTAATAATTAGAATATATGGCCATTACTTTTCCAGAGTAACTTCCACTACATATTCAGATAGGCTTCCATTCATAAAAAAATTACCTCATTAAAGGAGAACTCCGGGCAATTTTTACGTTAATCTTGATCACTATAAGTATGTGAGTACTGTCGATAGCAAAAAAAACGAGCTAAATTGGTGCTAGCAATACAGAGATGCAGCAGCTAATGCCGAGAGCTCCCATTTAGCTAAAACGGCAGTTTTGGGGGCATATCATAAAGAGTGCCTTTGTGCCTCTTTAACAGACACAAAATGCAATTAAAATGTCTGTGCAACATGAACAGGGCCCTTACATGACAACAAGATGCGTTTTCAACTCAGACATTGTTTAAATTCACTTACCCTGTTAGCTGCTAGCTGCCGTCTGGGATGAGTGAGTGTTTTCAGCCAGGCTTCAGTAATAATCATCAAGCAGCAGTTCTGTGTGTATTTGTAGCATATATATCCATTTTGTGTGCGATCCATCTGGCGTTGGTGAATAGTAGTCTCTGCAGTGGCGAACTGTGTGTTAGTTGCCTTAGCCAGGCTAGCGGGCCAGACCGGCATCCTTCTACTTCCTCCCCGCCTTCCCCACCTGCCGCGGCCGACAACAATCCACGGGCGGCTGCTGGTCTGGTGGATGTCCTCCAGAGGACAGTTCATGCTTTCGCGGTGAAATTTTTGCGGCGAAAAAAGTTTATTCCCCCCTTAAAAATAGGTAATTGAGCACTGTAGTGGTTATGATCATATCAGTGACTATGTAACTACATGGGAACGGGCCAAATGATGCCTGTTTCTTGTAAAGTAACAGCGTTACAGGAGGCTGGCTGTAGTCTTGCGCTGAAGTCCCGCAGGAATTCAGTTGTAGCAGGAAAAGGTAAACAGATCGGAGCGTAGTGTGTGAAGAGTGAAGAGCGGAGGTGTTCACAAGAGAAGAAGCTTGGAGTAACATAACTATGGAGCTAGAGCTAGCCTTCAGTAACGCTATTTCTGTACAAGAAACAGGCATCATTTGTATCATCAGTACTCACATACTTATAGCGATCAAGATTAACGTAAAAATTGCCCGGAGTTCTCCTTTAATACAGTACAATCTGAAATTTTACAGAAATCAAAACAGAACTTTACATTTTTATTTACTTCATTTTGATTGTTCCTGAAGATTTTCTAATCTAAGCCTACATGAAAGAAGCAACTAAACTTTGTTATATTCTCCTTTCCTCACTTTCCAAGTGTCACAAATAGTGCATCTTGCTGTATTTTTATCTACAGGTGAAAATTAGCACCACACCACGCTACGTTTCCTTTCTGCCATTCTCCGCCTTTCTTTTCTCCACACTTTTTTTTTTCCCGCTGTTGTTTCTTTGCCCTCTCTCTCATGGTGCTGTCACATCAGGGCTATTATTATTATTATTTATTTTTTTAGATAATTTCTTTTGGGGCATTTTAGACCTTTATTTGTATAGGACAGCTGAAGACATGAAAGGAGAGAGAGGGTGAATGACATGCAGCAAAGGGCCGCAGGGCGGAGTCGAACCTGGGGCCGCTGTGTCGAGGAGTAAACCTCTACATTTGGGCGCATGCTCTACCAGGTGAGTTACCCAGGTGCCTGCTTCAGGGCTGTTTTGGCACAAACATTATACAAAAGTGCTGAAAACGTGTGATGCAGCTACCCACGTTTTGTTTAATGTAACTTTATTACATTAAAATTGTTATTTTTTAAAGGAGTCAATACCAATTAAGTAGCTTGTAAGTACCAAAGTACCAATACCACAGTATCTCCAGCACCCCAAACAAAAGATTAGGTATAAGAAAGGAGTTTGCTATTTTTGTTGGCTGTGTGTCTTAAACCAACAATTAATGCTGGCTTTTTGCCAAAGGTCTTTCAAGTATTTTGCATAACCTTAACAATGCTACAGGTGCCATGCAGATTAATTTCACATTTTCATACTCAGATATGCTGTACTAAATGTAATCCTGGGTTTAGCAGAATCATCCTATATTGTTCTGTTTGGTGAAAATCAGATTGTGAGAAAATCCTTCTGCCTTTATTCTCTCTTGCTGCACCTTGGTATTCACTTCAGACTTTGACAGTAATACTCAGCTCCAGCAACAATGGTATTATAATTTAAAAACTCAGTTGATCAAGGCCAGGATTTACAAGAGTGTTTAACGTGTTAACATTATGAAAGAATTGTGTGATAATCCTTCCCTTTAAAATACTAAATGAATCATAGTGTATCCTTTAACTCTGCTTTATCTTTTAATGAGTAGATTCAGAGTAATTCAAATACATAGGTTACATGCAGGAAAAATGGGGATGTTAAGAAAAAAATGTTTAAACACATTTAACACTGGCTTGTAAAATGGGTGGCATTTAAAAAAAAAACTTTAGGCAATAGTTGTCATGTCATAACAGCAATTCTGTATTTTTAATTTAACTAGTGGTAAAAAAGAAAAGAAAAAAGAAAATATATTTTTGGGAGTATAGAGGATGAACCTTAAAGGGCTTTCTGCCTTTACCTTGAGTAAAGATGACAGGCGGAAGTCTTCCCTGTGGCAAGACCTCAGGCGTTGTGAGACAAGCAGCTGAGAGCAAAGAACACACGCACACACGCAACATCTTTACGATCAGTACAAATAGAGAGATCTCTATCTCTTATTGTTTCTAAATGCAGCACACTTAGGCCATTCAACATTTTTGCTTTATTTGTACTTGTGTTATTTTGCAATTTTTAGGTTGTATCTAGTATAGTATAGTTGAATGCACTTATTGTAAGTCGCTTTGGATAAAAGCGTCAGCTAAATAAATGTAGTGTAATGTAACATGTTTCCATTTCCGCCACAACTTTCAATTTTAAGATATAGTACCAAGAAACTTACATCAATTCAAACACTTACTGTTTCAGCAGCATAAATAAGTTATCTTCTGTTTGAGTAACATGCTACAAAACTTTGTTTTCAAATGAAAATATATATGTGACATTGTCTTTTTAAAGATTTGCATCTTTAGTAGGAACAAATGGTCTTGGGGCTGAGTGCCACGGGTAGGGTAGTTGGAACGTAAAGAACGCAAGAAACAGTAGCTTAGTCTGTAGGGGCCTGGGAACGTGAGGGTTGCTGGTATTACTTAAGTTGGGTGGAAGTTGGTTTGTAAAGAGAAGAAAATGACAGATAAAAGCAGTCACGTTACTTGATTCTCATTGGCTAACAACACTGGCCCCTTTTAATTGAATTAAAGCAGGTTGTTTTAAGTCAATTACTGCAGACCTGAAGTTTGGAACGACCATCAACTGACCGACCGACCAGAATAAACATTGATATCCCTAGAGCCATGCGAATCACACAAGCTCAAACCAGCTTTCATTAGCCATTTTTGATCACATGTGCAGGAATAAACCTCATATTGAACTGATCCCCTCATGAAGAACACAGTTTGTCGTTCTCTTGGGACCATTGTGCTGCGTTTAGGTGTAGGTTGTTCATGCGTGCAATGAATTACCTTTGACAAGCCTGTGACCCTGAGTGACAGGTCAGGCATGTGTAGGAAGACTGGGGGCTTGGTCGGAGCTCTCAGGTCAGGTCGCCCGATGCACAGAAGGGTAACTTACAGTAATGATGGACAGGCTGGCTCAGATCCGCCTGAGGTTGTCTGCCACAGAACATGAGCAGAAAGACAACTTTCTCTTCACATGTTCTAGCCTGTCATTCTGTCTGCGTTTGTTTGTGTTTGTCAGAGAAGTGCCCAAGCAACACATTCATACACACACAAACAGATTCAAACACATAGCAAGTGTTACTTACTTGTTATTGTTGTTTTACCTTTCCCTGAGTTAGTGTCTTGCTTACTGTGGGAATACATTTTCTCTGGCAGCATTTAATTGTGCTGTGCATCTGCCTCCTAACTGTAGTTTTACTGTCGTTTTTAAAAACATAACCTATAGAAGTAAAGTATTTTATAATTAAAGCTGTAAAGGGTCACCCATGGTCCCATGCCATGTTGTTCCAATGTAAAAACCAAACAAAAAAATCATTAAAAACATAATAATAAATACTCTTTTTCAGTCATGTTTTGTAAATCATAATTCTAAAATAAATGATTATACATATATTCATTTCAGTATCAAAACTCTTAGCCCATTGTTCCTGTCTTGTTACCCAATAATATTAATATTGTACCCAGTAATTATTACATAGGTGCTCAGTAATTAAATACTTGCATTGTAATTTAGTCCCTCTTAAACACTACATTCTTAACCCCTTGTCCCAACCTTTGGTCTTTTTCTCTTGTACTTGCATATAGGTACCCAATAAGTATATTTATTAAAACCCTGTATGCACTAAATAATTACAAAGTAACTTGCGGGTTGTAATATACCAAATTGAAAAGATGAATGTTGATTGCTGAAACATGTGGGCATGTGTGTTCCAGTCTAAATTACACACATGCTAATGGAGGTCACGCCCACCTAAGCTGTTACATTCCCAGGGATTTCTTTGCAGTGTAAATGTGCCTCTTGGGAAAGCATTGCTCATTATCAGTCACTTAATTTAAACATAACAAGGAAAAATCTGTCAACTTAAAGCAATTATATAGAAAGCGTTACCCGTACTCAAAGATGTACAGTACTTGTCAGTTTTGAAAATGTACACTACCGGTCAAAGATTTGGCATCACTTAGAAATGTCCATTCCACTCCATTCCAGACAGAATACCAGCTGAGATCAGTTGCATTGTTTTTTTAATCAGGGCAGCAGTTTTAAGATTACATTATGTGCTTACATAATTGCAAAAGGGTTAGTTTTTTTTTTTTCCATTTGAAAAGAAAGAAAAAAGCCAAAAAATTACAGAATACAACACTTCTCGAATACACAAAGACACCCACATCAATCACCTTTCCAATGATATCAGGCACATCCCAGAGTGTCAAAGTATGTGGGAGCTGTGCCACTTTTAATTTGGGTATGACGTTTAGACCAAAAAGCATGGATTTCAAGCGTTTCTTCAGCCACTTCTGTCTACAACAGTCGAGAAGCCTTTTGCAATTATGTAAGCACATAATGTAATCTGACAACTGCTGCCCTGATTAAAAAAACAATGCAACTGATCTCAGCTGGTATTCTGTCTGGAATGGAGTGGAATGGAAATGTATAAGTGAGCACAAACTTTTGACCGGTAGTGTATATTGCAAATTAATATCATTCAAGAGCACTAAGAGTTAAGCAATCTAA
The DNA here is from genome assembly GCF_031162955.1 of Sander vitreus. Classification (NCBI taxonomy): domain Eukaryota; kingdom Metazoa; phylum Chordata; class Actinopteri; order Perciformes; family Percidae; genus Sander; species Sander vitreus. Next base: position 19,902,808 of record NC_135855.1, on the reverse strand, counting down.
GCAAAATAATTATTGCATATGTGGGTGCAGCCTGACACACATACATTTTCAATCAATGCTCAAACATAAGTTTCTTTTAAAAAAACGAACAAATGTAGAAATGTTTTCTCCTTGTGTGATATTAATATGGAAACCATATATATAACACAAAAAAAATAAAATCCGATATTCTTACCGGCATTTCCACTATTAAGGACCATAGAGCAGTTGAGGTTGCAGACGGAGGTTGATAACAGGAAAACAATCCAGTATGAAAGTGCTGACTTAGAGGAAGTAAAATCCAGTTAAAAATCCTGGAAGTGGAACTGTAGTCCTCATCATGCATTCTCCTGAGAAGCACACATTAAGCACAAAGCCTCTCACACACTCTAGCTCTCTGTGCCTGTGATTCAGCCTCTCATCCTCCTCCGCCTTCCTTCGTTTTGTGGAGTGCTCAACCTCCAGTCCACACTCCACTGCTTCCCCCTCCCCTCTCCTCCCCTCACCTTCAGAACGGCTTGCAGTCCTTATCACATGCACATGCTCTTCCCTTTAAGCTTCAAGGTAAATTCCACAGAAGCTGCTTTGTATCTTACAGACTCCATCACTGTTGAACTCATGCCTTCAGTCAGTTCTGATGAAAGTGTTCTACGTTTTTATGCCTTGAATGGTGTAAAAAAAAAAAAAGATGCAGAATGAATAAGAAAGACAGAGATGGAAATAGAGCCGGAGAGAGATACTACATTGCGCTAATGAGAGGTGACGCTATTACAGTATGAGACGGGGTAAAATGCATCCATCCTCTCTTGGGCATTTGTCCGGCTTTGCCCCCTTGGCCCGTGTGCGCAGCTTTGTCTAACACAGGGGTCACGTCCCATCCTCTTTTTTTGTCCCCAGGGAGTAGACACAGCAGTGAGACCCCTGCCCTCAGTTATGATTTGAAACACTGAACAACACGTTTACAGGACACATATATGCATTCTGGGTAGGGATGTCGACATGGTTGAGGATTGCAGATTGTGTCAACATCGACAACAGGCTGAACTGGAAAATCAACAGCACTGCAGTCTACAAGAAGGGGATGAGCAGACTCTATTTCCTGAGGAAGCTGAGATCCTTCAACGTGTGCAGCAGAATGTTGGAGATGTTCTACCAGTCTGTTGTGGTCAGCGCTCTGTTCTCCTCCGCCATCTGCTGGGGCAGCAGCGACACAAACAGACTGAACAAACTGATCAGAAAGGCTGGCTTTGTTATTGGCTGCAAACAGGTGACATTTGAAGCTGTGGTGGAGAGGAGGTCACTGAACAAACTGTTATCTATCATGGATAATTCCGGCCACCCTCTCCACCCTACACTGGTCCAACAGCGGAGCACTTTCTCTAAGAGGCCCCAGCAGCTTTGATGTTGTACGGACCGCTACAAGAAATCGATCCTACCACAGGCAATACAACTTTTTAACACTTCATCACTGAGTGTTAGATAAGACTCATATACATCACAATACTGCACTATAGTGCAACTTGCACAACCATAGGTTTTACCTACATCTTTATAATACTATTTAAGTAGTTGAACATTTTTATTCCAAACTTGTATATACGTTTGTACATTCTCCACTTTGTATTTTTTATCTTCATTTTTTGAATATTTGTTCTTGTATTCTATCCTGTTTATTATTTCATGTATATTCTGCATGTGTGCTGCGTGTCTGATATTTTGCTGCTGTGGCACCGTAATTCCCCATTTTGGGATTAATAAAAACCTGTCTATCTATCTATCTGTCTATCTATCTATCTATCTATCTATCTATCTATCTATCTATCTATCTATCTATCTATCTATCTATCTATCTATCTACCTACCTACCTACCTGTAACCTGGACATACTACCGTACCTTATGATTACACTGTGATACCTATTGATGTTAAACTATTGTGTTTGACTTGACAACAGCATTGTGAAATTATGCAAATCATTGTAATTGCAGATGCTGAATTAATCAAGGAAGCAAACTTTGAAATTAAATATCATTTAATTATAATATATTAACTAAACTTCTGTTACCTCTTTGTGACCTCTTGTAAATACCCAAAGCTATAATGCTGGACTTTCCTCCCTGCAGCAACACTGTGTTTTAGTTCCCTGCAGTAAAATCTAAAGAGGCAATGTGTGCTTTATGTTTTGTGATAACAAATTAAACAGCACAGTGTGTTGCAATATCATTACGTCACCAGAGATAAAGATGTTAGAAACAGCCAGCCTTGTTTACTTTTCGTAAACTATGATGCAAAACTATGATGCAAACAGTACAAGTTGTTAGTGACCATCTTGCGTTGAACAATGATGAAACACTGACTTGTGAAATGGTTTTGTGGTTTGCAAAACATCCAATCCTATTAAAATCAACAGGATTCACAACTGAGCTAAACAGTTAAAAAAGAGAACTCCATTCAAAGGAATTAAAACATGAGGATGTTTACATTATACAGTCATTCCCAAACTGTGGTCCGCGGACCACTAGTGGTCTGTGAGGGTACTGCAGGTGGTCCGTGGAAAAGCAAAATAAAACTAGAACTGCAAGCAGTTATGACGGGGCCCAAGCCTCCGGCCCTGATTATAGCACCCCCTAATGGCCAATCTTCACCAAATTTGGTACAGAGCCTTAGAGCGGCATGCCGAACGAGCATCACAAGTTTCGTGTTGATTGCATTTACTGTGGCAGAGATATTGCAATTGCAAATTTCCAATTTAAATGCATTCTGTAAATGCTATTTACCAGGTTTCGTGCAGATCGGTCGCATGGCCTAGGACGAGTTCGAAAAAGTGGATTTTGTGCATTGCGCGATATTGCGAAAAAACTTTTGAGCGGAAATGGGCGTGGCCTATATTATGTGATTCAGCTTGATTCAAGGAAGACGTGGATGTAAGGATTTCTAATGTGCGATGTGTAATGTGGGAGTTAAAAGCAAAAAACGATTATAGCGCCACCTAGTGGTCTACGTGTAATTTTTGGTAGGTGTGGTCCATGACCCATTGTCTATCTACCGTGTAAATATAAAGTTGTTCACATTAGTGTAAGTAGTAAATTTAGACTTGGGTCCCATAGGCCATGCCCACTTTGACCCCTGTAAAAATCGGATGAGCGGTTCATGAGATTAAAACTTTTTGTACTTGTAGCGCCCCCTAGTGACCAATTTTCGTAAAACATGTGGGGGACCTTCAGAGCATCACGGCAAACAAGAATCTAAAGTTTGGTGTTGATGTCATTTATTTTGGCCGAGATATGGCAAAGTTGGTGTTTTCATAGTTAGCTACACAAATTTGTTTGTGCGTAATATGCGCAATTTTTATCCTATCAAAATTCTTTTTATTAACTTTTTGTCAGGCCCATCTGGAGATGCTACCTGCAAAATTTCGTGCCGAGTTCGAAAAAGTAGGTTTTTGATAAATCGCGATTTTTCACGCATAAAAGTTTAGGCGGAAATGGGCGTGGCCTATATCACATGTTTCAGTTGGATCCAGGGAACACATGGATACATGATTTTTAAATGTCCGGTGTACGGTGTGGGAGTTATAGGGCCAAACACGTTTTTTCTGCTATAGCGCCACCTAGTGGTGGAAGTGGGTGAATTGTTTTGCCTGAGGTCCTTGCGGAGTTTTGGACCAGTCCTGAAAATGGCAACCCCCCACCATGTACGGTTTAGGCTGTAGTCAGAGTTTTAGGCGGAGAAGACTAATGATGATGATGATGATTAATCAGTAGAAAAACAATAGGGTTCCACAGCTCCGCTGGAGATGTGTACCGCGTTGCCTTGCATTACGCGGTTCCCATGCCCCCTCGGGCTTGGACCCCTAATAATCCTTACAAAAACAATAGGGTTCCACAGCCCTGCTGTGCGAACGGCGTAGCTCTGCTACCGCTAATAATAGTTTTTTAACCTTCATTTTACCAGGATATTCCCATAAAAGTTTAGAATATGTATATTGATATAAAATTTAAATTTAAATTAAATTGTCAAGTTATTGTGTGATTACTAAAATAGGCTAGTGGCGCTCGGCCCTAACCCTAACCCTAAAATCACCCAAGGTTTTGAAGTTTTGACAATATCCAAGTGCTCTTATTACTGTATAGATTTAATACTCCATTGCTATGGAAATAAGCCTGTTGTGCAAATGAACCTGATTATGCCCTCGGGCGCTTGAGTAAATAAATAAATTAAATATGTGGCAGCCGTTGTGTGCAGTAAACTTTCTTTTAACAAGCCTGTTGTACTGATGCGATGACCAGTTATGGTTTTAGTGCTAGTAGGCCTCTTAAGAGGTGCGGATTAATTCAGGTAGGGCTGTGTGTAGACATATTTTATTATGTGTATTATGATGTGGTCCGCGAAAACTCTTGATTACAACTAGTGGTCCACACACACACAAAAAGTTTGAAAACCCCTGTTTTACACCACAATCTAACAGTCCAAATGCTCTTTTTCCAGACTCCAAAATGTCTGGAGTCTCCCAACTGATGGAAAGCAAGATTTCGCAACACTTTATTTCAGATTCCAGGAATCAACATTTTTCTGCCAAGCCAAAATTTCCCGGGTAGAAGTTCAATCTCTCAGCAGATATAAATACTCCTCAACTCCAAAAGGCACAACAAACTCAAGAAAGAGAGGTTTAATCTTCACTGCAAAAGAAGAATATTGTCAACAAAATGTGGTAAGTTAACAAAATATTTTCATCTGAATCCAACTGACTACACTCTTTCTCAGTACTAAATGTTGAGCTGTATCATTACTAACAAACAATCTATAAGTGTAAGCATAATTTCTATGACAGGTCTGATCTAATATCTAAAAAGCTATTTTACTTTGCTGAATTTCCCAATAATTATCCAGTTATGTTTTGTGACCTGTTGTAAATAAAATGCTTATTTATCTATGTCTGCAATTGAATAGCTCAAATTGTTTACAATTTGTCATTCTTGATCCTTAACTGGGCAATGACACATTTAATGTTTGTTTATCATATGAATCTGTTGTTTCATAGGTTGCCTCTGACTGTGCTCCTCCTGGCTGCATTGGCCTGTCTGGCAGATGTGGCTCAGACCAATGAAAGGATTAAACGCTCTGTGTCAGGTAACATATACAAACACAAACATGCTATACACTTATAAACATGGTGTCTTAATTCAAACTCAATTTCTAGTTTTACATACCACTTGAATACATTCAAGTTGGTCCAGGCTCCAGTTCTACTGTTTTACATAATAGCTCCTCGACAGCTGCTGTTCAGATAGATAACTCCTGAATGAAATGACACAGACTTTCCTGCAGGATCTAAGGGCTGGGATATTACTGCTCATTTGGCTAAAGAGCTACAGTATCTAACAGGGAAATCGCCTGCTACTCTTCAAAGCAACTATAAACCAAGCGATCAGAGACCAGTGAGAGGTGTGACTAAACTGACTGGAGGCATGTTGAAAAAAGAAAGGAGCTTATTTTCAGTAAAAAAAAAAAAAAAAGAGGGAGAAAGTAATGAGAGAAAGAAAACATGTAAAATTAAATATAACTGAACTTTTGAATATATTTCCACATTGCATATTCATGCAGCCTCGCTAATGCATCAAACTTTTGAGCCATTGTTTAGTGCGTTGAACACATTGATTAAACAATTCACCAGAATCATTCTTAGTAAATAAATGCTGTCAGGCTGTAGAATTACACTAGATTAATGATCATGAATAGTAAGTTTTTGCATTGCAGAATGGAGCCATTAGTGTACTAAGCATGTTGCCAGTGACTTGAAGACAAGATCACTTGAACCAATTTTCATAATTATCTTAGCCACATAAAAGACTTGGGATCAAAGTACAGGAAGTGGATGGATTCTCTTCTTTGCTTCACTATGAATAAATTAAGAGGCCACTGTTTCTGGAGAAAATAGTCAGAGCATGAAAGATGACAGAGCTCAGCCTAACAGCAGATCTCTGGAAGTGATGACAATGTGCTTTTTTATGCAGTGCATGCGCTTTAACGTGATAACCCTGGTGTCAAGTTTTTATGTTCAGTGTTTTATGCAAGGATATCATATATAATGTAATGTTATACATACACATTCTCTCTTTATAGTTTAGAACAAGCTTTTTATTAATAGACGTCATCAAAGGGAGCTTACTGTAACCTGGAGAGAGTCCTGCATACAAGACAGTAGTATATAGTAGGATCCCTAATATTGATCCATATGGGACACCCTTAGCAACCATTTGGGGACTTGATTTGAAACCATCAACAACAACAGTCTGAATTTTACTAGAAAGATAAGATTTGAACCAGCTATAAGCAGAATTGTGAAAACCCATGGAAGCATCATATTTAACAGAATTTGATCAATGGAATCTAAAGATTGTTGTGTTGACATAACCTGTCTACATTTACATTGTAAGTCATAAGAGAACAATATCTGTGAATATAAAATGAGTAAAAAAAAACTGAAAATCCTCCGACTACAAAAAAAAAAGTATATAGATACAGTATATAAATAAAAAATATATGCTGTATTTATTTCCCAGCCTCCAGGTTAACATCAACCCGTTCCAGACGGATGGTTGGGGGGACCCTGGCTCCTCATGTCCCCTGGCAGGCCATGGTCTACATCGCTGACAGTGTGCTGGACGGAGGCTATGCAGGCGGTGCTCTCATCTCCGAGCGCTGGATTTTGACGGCTGGCAGGAACCTGTTTGTCAGGAAGAGTCGACTGGACGTTCAGGGAAAAGATCCTGTCATTCCTAAAGTGTACCTGGGAATCACTGGACGGCCGGAAGCTAATGCCTCCAAAGAGGTTGCTGTGGAGAAGGTGAGCAAGAAAAACATTTCATCTGCAGGAAATACTCAATCGTGCACCAAATGTATTTTAATCTGCGGCGTTAGTCCCAGACAAATACATTATTTACTCCTGTTTTCTAAAGACTTCAGTGCCCAGCTATTTTATGAAATTACTGAGCCATTTCATGATTGAAGTATATTGTCTAGACTACTTTTTAAAGATTTATGTCTTCAATCAGATTTCCTCTCTCATTTTACCTTTCCCTCTTGCAGGTTGTTCTCCATCCAGGCTTCCAGAACCGATCTGACTGGGACAACGATCTTGCTCTGATCCAGCTGAAGGAGCCTGTGGTTGTGAGTGATAAAGTGACCCCCATCCCTCTGCCAGAGAGTGGCCAGGACCTGGTAGACACCGTGGGAGGGTCAGGGGTCCTCACCGGCTGGGGATGGGGGAACCTCCTCACTCCTGCTACATCACTCAAATACCTAGTACTTCCCCTGGTCAATCACTCTGATTGTAAGGCAGAATATAAAGGTATTGAGCTCACACCAGCTGTAGACGATGACATGTTTTGCACCGGACCCACCAAGTATGGAGAAAATGTTTGTTTTGGTGATGCAGGAGGCGCTCTGGCTATCACAGATGCTAAAACTGGGGACATTTACGCTGCAGGGATCCTTTCCTATGACAAGTCTTGCAATAGCTACAAGTACGGAGTCTATATGAAGATTTCCTCGTATTTGCCCTGGATCCACAGTGTCATCAGAGGGGATACAGAGAAATCGTCTGCTCTGCGCTCTGATGCAATGTCTAAAATGTACTTACGGCAGCCGTAGAGCTCCAGGCTCTGTTCTTCTGATTTTGAGGAGAAATTATTGTGATATTTTCAGTCAGGGAATTTTATGAAATGCAATATAACCACTGCTGTGTTCTGTCACTTAAATGTTGCAGTCGTAAAGGAAAACAATACATAAGGACAGTATTTGCAATTGTTCCTGTTTGCCATAATACAAACAAATCGCTCTCTGAAAAACAACATCATCATATCAGTCATTTGAGCAAATGGCCAAAAACAAGGCGTAGGGTTTATGACTCTGGTCTGTAAAGGAGAAAGAAGAGAGACATTGTTATTGAGCCATCTCCCTTTTACATTCTGTCCACAACTACTTCTGTCACTTTTTGTGTACAAACAAGTGTAACACTACTAAAGCCTTCCAGAAAAGACTGAGAGAGTGCACTATTATTCCTGCATTTAAACGGTTCCTGTGTCTTGCCTGTCTCTATGACCACCATTGTGTGTCTATTTGGAAAAGCTATAAACACTTAGAAACTAGTTTTTGTTAGGATCATACAACAACATTTAGTGCACAGAAGTGAGATGTTGGGGTGGGTGGTAGGATGGGTCACCAAATAGCAGCAAATTCAATTTGGATGAGTTGCTGATTTAAAAGTCAACTTCTATGCACACGCAATGTTTAATTGTTACACAGTTAACTTTGAAAAAAGAACTTGAGGGCTTCAAAGTTTGAGACAACCTTTCATCAATTGCAGTCACCCGTGTGAAGGCAAAGTTTGAGGATAGAATTTAAGTGAATGACATAACTCAGAATCTGAGGTTTTCAAGTGTTGCCTGCAGATGTGTTTATTATTTCCACCAGTAGCAGCAGGACTTGAAAGATATTTTTGTCTGGCAGATGTGTCCACTCTGTCACAGATCATGAACTGCTTCAGCAACAAATGCATTCTACCACAATGGAAAAATGGGGTGATGACAGCTGCCTGTCCAGTTAATACAATATGAGAGAGAAAGATAAGAGGGAAGGAAAAATCAAAGTGCGGGACCAAGACGGAGGGACACCAAAGTGCGGGACCAAGACGACAGGCTCTCGTCCTCGTCCGGGTTCCTCTGTTCCTCCGGGTCTTTTTTAGTTTATTGTGAGGATAAACAAGCTCAGGTTAATGGGATGGGAGCGAAGAGGCTGATATTCCGCATTACTGACATCTCAAATTGGTATGTTATTTATTTTTAATTATAGTTATAAAGATTCAACGAAAAACCCTGCTGCTGACATCTTGAGAGACATCAGATTACAGTTTCTCTCCCTTTACTTCTCTGACCTTTGGCCAACCCTAACCACACCTAAAACCCGTAGATTAAAGCATCTGATTGGAGGAATTTGTTGGGACGGTTCAAGACCTTACTTGAGGCACAAACTGGATAGCTCAGGTCAGGTTAGGACACAAACTTGTACACATTATCAGTCCATCATGGGCCAGTGCATACATGTGTGTCTTGGTTTACAGTCAGTGATTTTTGTCAGTGATTTTTGTCATTTTTTTAGTAAAACAAAATGGAGCTGTTGATGGAAGTAGTTTTAAGTAGGTCTGCAGCAGCGTGCAGGATGCAGGAGGTTCTTCTCTTTGGCTTCTAAAATATTAATAGTCCTTTCAAGGGCCATTGTTCTCTACCAGTCTCAGAGTGTACTCTCTCTGGCTCCATCACTCCTGCAGAGCACTGACTGAAGTCAAAACACAAACAGTCTCTTACTACAGTGTATACCAGAATTAGCATGGATGATGAATATTGTGTTAGCATGTTGTATGTGCACACAGATACATTTTTATTTATGTAAGACAGTTTGTTCTAAAACCTCAATTGAGACTGTTTTTCTTACTTACTAAGTGAGATAAAAAGGAAAATATAATCAAGTTTTCTTTGTGGTTAACATGTCACAGGCCCAAGTCCTAAGTCAGTCACAAAATGTACATGTAACTTTTTGAGTCAGTGCTAACACATAAGAGTATAGGCCTCAGTGATTTATGTTTTATGGCATTAAATCAATGATGTGTCGCATATGTAATTTATATATATATATATATATATAATATCTACATTGCCCATTATCAGCAACCATACATCCAATGTTCCAAAGGCACAGTCTGTTTACTAATCTGATATCATTTTAAAAAGGCTAACTGAGAAAACATTGGAGAACCCTTTTGCAATTATGTAAACTCGTAATGTTATTTGAAAACTGCTGCCCTGTTGAAAAAACAATGCAGCTGATCTCAGCTGGTATTCTGTCTATAATGGAGTGGAATGGAAATTTCTAAGTGACCCCAAACTTTTGACCGGTAGTGTTTATATATATATATATATATATATATATATATATATATATATATATATATATATATATATATATATATATATATATATATATATATATATATATACATACAGTACTGTACAAACATTTTAGGCAGGTATGAAAAAATGCTGTAAACTAAGAATGCTTTCAAAAATGGAAGTGTTAATAGTTTATTTTCATCAATTAACTAAATGCAGTGAAAGAACAGAAGAGAAATCTAAATCAAATCAATATTTGGTGTGACCACCCTTTCCCTTCAAGACAGCATCAATTCTTCTAGGTACACTTGGACAAAGTTTTTGAAGGAACTCGCCTGGTAGGTTGTTCCACAGGGTTCGAATTATGATTTCATGTTTGTGGGGGTCTCTTTATAAAAAAAAAAAAAAAAGTAGTCTATGAGCAGCAAATTTTGAGCATTAAACATTTCCTGCATTCTGGTGAATTTTTATGCACCTATTTACCTTTTTCTGAATCAATGTATGCTGTAAATATCTTTAAAGGGAAACATAGATTACAATCCAAATATAAAAACATAATGGACAATAAGGCTCTCAGGCATTCTGTATTGCTATTTATTCTCCTGTAGATCAACTTTTCTAATTGAGTCAGCACACATGTAGCCTAGCATCATTTACACTTCCCTCCTCTTTTGCGTCTTTTGTTGAGGAAGTAACCTCCTTAAATGTGCACATGACAATTATTCACCTCAATGATACATTATTCATTTTAATGGATTAATAAAGCCCTGGACTGTAATATTTCAGATGTGTTAATCCATTAAAATGAATAATGTATCATTGAGGTGAATAATTGTCATGTGCACATTTAAGGAGGAGGAAGTTTTGAACATGAGCACTCATGTTCAAAACTTTGTGCACATTCAAAATATATCCCATCTGTGCTTTCTGTGATTTGGAGGAGTTGGGATATTTTGAGAAAAATAAAGTGATAGGCTATTACAAGAAAAAAGTCACTATATTTCAGAAAAGAATCTACCTGCACCATAGCCTGCTGTGCATTACGTGATTGCTCTGCTGATACGGTAGACCTCCTGACAGACTCAGAGCCCCGTTTGAGACTCTGGTCTCTGAATGAGACAAAGTTTAGGGAAGTGGCTGTACACTGCTCTATATCGGAGGTGGGAAACCGAAACTATGACAGAAATACACGGAGCACAAACGCGACACATCTGACGCAGCATGTCGACAGCAGAGCACGTCCATTATTATACGTAATTCGAACCCTGTTATTCCAAACATCTTGGAGAACTAACCACAGATTTTCTGTGGATGTAGGCTTCCTCAAATCCTTCTGTCTCTTCATGTTATCCCAGACAGACTCGATGATGCTGAGATCAGGGCTCTGTTGGGGCCATGCCATCACTTCAAGGACTTCTTGTTCTTCTTTACGCTGAAGATAGTTCTTAATGACCTTGGCTGTATGTTTGGGGTCGTTGTCCTGCTGCAGAATAAATTTGGGGCCAATCATACGCCTCCCTGATGGTATTGCATGATGGATAAGTATCTGCCTGTATTTCTCAGCATTGAGGACACCATTAATCCTGACCAAATCTCCAACTCCATTTGCAGAAATGCAGCCCCAAACTTTCGAGGAACCTCCACCATGCTTCACTGTTGCCTGCAGACACTCATTATTGTACCTCTCTACAGCCCTTCGGCGAACAACCTGCCTTATGCTACAGCCAAATATTTCAAATTTTGACTCATCAGTCCAGAGCACCTGCTGCCATTTTTCTGCACCCCAGTTCCTATGTTTTCATGCGTAGTTGAGTCACTTGGCCTTGTTTCACTGTCGGAGGTATGGCTTTTTGGCTGCAACTCTTCCATGAAGACCACTTTTGGCCCGACTTCTCTGGACAGTAGATGGGCGTACCTGGGTCCTACTGGTTTCTGCCAGTTCTGAGCTGATGGCACTGCTGGACATCTTCCGATTTCGAAGGGAAATAAGCTTGATGTGTTTTTCATCTGCTGCACCAAGTTTCCTTGGCCGACCACTGCGTCGATCCAACTCCTGTCAGGAAACAATGGCAATGGAGACGGGAAAAAAAAAACATAGGCCTAAACGTTGTACAAGTTGTATGCAAGTAACCTATAAAAGAAACAGCATTGCAAGCGTAAAGTTTGCTTATATGCATGGGGGGACAGGAGAAGCGTGTTTCAGACTTCAGGATCAAAATGTAGGTTAGTGATGCAAATATTTGCCTCTTTGGGGATGTTCATAAACTGTAAACAGTTTGTGAGGTTACGATCCACAGACTTAAAACAGAAAAATAGCCAAACAGCTGGTGAAATTATTTTCTCTGCTGTAACAGTGTGTGTGTGTGTGTGTGTGTGTGTGTGTGTGTGTGTGTGTGTGTGTGTGTGTGTGTGTGTGTGTGTGTGTGTGTGTGTGTGTGTGTTTTGTTTAATTTAATCCTGGTTCTGTAAAAATTATTAGATATGCAAAGATAACACTGAGCAAGTTTACTCAGTTAATACTTATTTAAATGTGGCGCTCTCTGATCATTCATCCCAACACATACAGTTATTGTTGATTTTGTCTCACATTAAACAGAAGCTCAGTGTCAAGACGGATGTAGGCTACTACTGATAATGGCCATTTGTAGATTCAATTATTGAACGCTAGAAAATAATGGTGTTTTTTAAGCCCTGAAGCTTGATGTGTACTCAGCTGCCAGGTTATGTACTCTGTCCTCATGTGTAACTGGGAAACTGAAGCTTTCTGAGCTTCATCACCTACCTTCATATTTACTGTATAGCACACACACACACACACACCAAGCTTTTCACAAGGCAATAATACAACAGATACAATAAACTCTATCACCTGGTTTTCCACTGCTTGTCAAAACAGGATTTACTCTAGTAATAGATAAGCTTTATTAATGCATGCTTGCTTGGTCATGAATGATACTTTTCTTCAAAACAGACAAAAGAATCAAGCGTTATAACAGTCATAAACTCAAAATATTAGGACGTCCTGTCAGAGCCACTGTAGTGCTGATCTCTCTCTCTCTCCTGGTGTTTATTCACAATCATCCATGCATTTATCAGGATCTTTAAAGGAAGTAGTAATGGTACTCATGTTCTTTTCATACACCATTCTCAGGAGTGGGAGTCCATATGTCCATATTTACTGTCAGAAGGCCTATAAAAGTTGGTTAGTCCCCAGTTTAACCACCTAATTTAGCCTGATATAATGAATGGACATTTTGTTACCACTTAGTTACTTTCTACACTTCACACTGTATAACCAAGTACATTTACTTAGGTACTGCACTTATAGGATAATTTCGGTATTTTTCAACCTGGACCCTATTTTCCCATGCAGCATTGTCTAAGTAACTAATGTGAACAAAAATCTTTATAATTTGTCCACTAAACGCTGTTTTTGCCACTGCCAGGCTCAGATTGTTATAAGTGTCTGACAACTTTATGATAAGGATCCCTTTAGAGATAGACCTTTTTGGTAAAGAGTAAGTTCTTTTTTGTTTAACCTGAAACAGCCCCGCATTGGCCATAGCCAAACTCACCAGATTCCATTTAAACAAAAAATGCTTTTAGTGTGGATAGAGCCAGCATATTTTTGCATGTAAATGCGTGAATTAAGGGTTTATTTCAACCAAACCAGAGTGGTGTTTGTTGGAACAGTGGAAAGAAGACCCAATTTATGTTTATTGATAGTGATTTTGGGGGTGTTTAATGTTAAACAAAAAGGATCTTACTCTTGAACAGAAAGGTCAACCTCTTTAGGGATCCTTTCCATAATGTTGTCAGAAACTTATTAAGCTGAGCACGTAAGTGGAAAAACAAGCATTGTTTGTGGACGTAAATTCAAGTGGCAATTGTCCATTAACTATACATTACAGCTTGTTTTGCATAAATGTTGTTCCCATCAGTCACACAAAAACATGGTCTTTTTTAATTGACTTACAACATTACAGATGTTGGCTGCAATTCAGAGTCCTGGAAGCAGTTGATACTTAAATTCCAAGCTTATATTTTACCTAACTTCCCATATGAGAAACATTCAAAAGAAAATTCACAATTTTGAAAGTAGGACATCCATCTCAGTGTGGATGGTTAGTTGTGTAACAGCTCCAAAATGGATGTACTGTACTGCACAACATGAACTTGTCTGTGATTTGCCACTGAGGTACATGCTGTTGTTACAGCTGTAATGGAAAAGAGAAATAAAGAGCAAATACAAGTGTTTCAAGGTTATGTGTCCATTGGAAACAGCAAAAACATATATTAAAAAAACTGAATAAAGCTCAAGGTCTTCTTTTTCCTATCACACTTCATCACAGAAACACACAGTCAGTCACATCTTTGGTTTCCCTCTAAATGTGAAACAGCATGTTCTTCTCTTTCCTTCTCCTGTTGAGGGCACAACCGCCTGTCATGATTCCCTCCAAATCTCCTGGTGTCATTACTTAGCTCTAATCAGTGACAAACCCCCTTTGCTAATCCTGGTCAGAGTTGATGTGACCCAGATGTTTAGCACATTGTCAAGAATTCTTAGCTGTGAGGTAATGTTCTGCTCTGATTTTTCCCGAGCAAAGTTTTTTGAAGAAGACGTTTGCAGGATGAGAGCAGTCAGTATTTCATTTCTGTACTGTTGTTGGGAACCAGGCCTCGGGGTGCCACATTATATTGGAACCTTATGCTGGATATACCAACTATGTTAGTCAAAGTATTAAAATGTCTATCAAAAGTAATAATTAATTATCAAATAAATAATATTTACTATAATAAAACAATGTGATTTAATTTAAATTAAGTCACCTCTTGTAGGGGCACCACTTGATAACATCTCATAAAATGTACTAGACTATCAATTTGGAGTTATGATTAATAATTAAATTAATAACCATAACCAAATGTACCATATCAATAGTTAGCAGAAGTTGAAGGATTTAAAAAAAAAGTAAGGCAAGGCAAGGCAAGGCAGCTTTATTTGTATAGCACATTTCAGCAACAGGGCAATTCAAAGTGCTTTAAATAAAACATTAAAGAGCAGTTAGAAAACGATTAAAAAACAAAATAAAACATTAAAGAGCAGGTAAAAATGATTAAAAAAAATTTTTTTTAGCTCCGGTTACTTGGTGTTTTCGTTACCCATTACAAAATTGCAGTAGTTCTACTTATTATTACTTACTTATTATATTATTATTATATATATATATATATATATATATAGAGAGAGGATATGCAGGCTCCAGGGCTTCTCCCTGACTCTTATTAGCAATGTTGCACCTAGTGTTGGGTTTAATTAGCCTGAATTGAAAACACCTGTGTGGAATATACACCACATTTATATGGTCTCGTTTGCCTTAAAAGCAATGATTTAATAATTTGATCTGAGAACATTAACAAAACTCACAATGTGTGGGCTAAATAACTAAATAATAAGTTGATGACAGTCTTTTGACAGCTCAAAATGTCTTCCCTACCCGAAACAGGCTAGCAACACCATTAATAATAATAATCATTAAAAAAAGATACCCAAATTTGAACAGAGGCTGTAGTTTTGAACCCTGGTGATCCGAGGCAGTTAACACTGATACCAGCTTTACCCTTCAACTTCCTTCCCCTCAGCAGAGTCGTCTGAAGCCGGATATATAGAGAAGTGTGAAATGGCTTGTCACATGGCTGAAATGTGTGAGAGTGTGTGCACAGCAAAAAGCGGGAATGCTACAACCGTGTGTGAGTGTTTGTATGTGTGACCATGCATTGACTTCTTTAGCAGCTGATACAACAGCACATTGGAGCCCTTGTCAACTTGATTACTCTGTGTACATTTAACAAAAATCAAGTGACAGAAGGTGAAAGAAGAGAAAAAGACAAACCACTTTTACAAAAAGAGGGAACTGTGTATCATTGAAATTAGAAAAAAAAAAAAAAATTCCCCAAATTGATTTTCTATGAGATACATTTATTTCACAGACAAAGTCAGTCTTCACACAGTTTTCTTTACCTACAGTGGGATTTCTGAGCAGCTGAATCTAATTTACAAACCAACACCTCCGACCAGCCTCTAACACAAATCTAAAGGCAGGACTTGAGTAATGATTATTTCATGAAACAGGCTTTCATACCACATTTGGAAAAGACAAGATACAATATTCGTCTAGGTTGTTGCATAAGCTTGAGTTTGAATGTTGTTTCTTTCCAATTAGGCCAGCTGACATCAAAAGTACACACACGTGAAAAGTCAATACACAAATGCAGGAAGTACATACAGACACGCAACCGTGAAATTCTAAATAAGCTCAGTAAGTACTGTTAGAATATATTTTGTGAAAAGTGTTAAGAAGAGGTTTTAGAGTTCATGGTGTTGACCTTGTTGCCTTTTTATGCACCCTGGGTTATGAGAGGCCATTTAGTTTTACAGTGATTAGACATTATAAAAGGAGTGTGAGAAAGATCTTCTCTGATCGGGGGAGGGAACGACGCAACAATGGTCAACGTTTTGCAAGCGCGGGATTTGTGACACAAAGTATGGAAATTACCTGGCTCTCATGAAAACTCCTTAAAGTTTGCAGGAGATTAAAACACACAGGTGTTCAAATCCAACAATAGTGACTTGTCTCTGTTGAGCTGAGAATGGGAAAAGTCAAGGTCATTTTTCATACAGTGTGTTACAAAATCGTTAGGAGCCGGCTGGAGCCAGAAGATCTGGACTGTATCCAACTGATGACAGCACCACCAGAGTGTGGGATGGAATTGGATAAATAAGAGATTTGAAGTTAGGGCATCTGTTGCTGGGGGAATCTTTGACTGACTAATAGGTGAAAGGTAGACCTGTATAGTATCTGATCTGTATGCATACACTCTTATATTTTGCAATATAATTTTTCACTAAAGCTTGTTATTAACTTTAACTGGACGAATCCTGAGTCTTATTTCTCTGATCTACCAGTAAACGAACACTATTCAGAGTGTAGTGACCAATTGGAGTCAAATTAAGTCTGGCCTTTTTAGGGCCAGACCGGTCATCTGTCACACTTTAGAATAAATTCCTACAGTATCAGCAGCACACTTATGTGGCATTGAAAGCAAACAAATACACCAGGCTATAGCTGCTGCTTAAACTAGATTATTCAAATCATCTGCACACAGCTGAATCAACCCTGTGTGCCAGTAGATAAAAAGGTATGATACATGTTTTTACAACTGTAGCCTTGTTTTGAATAGAGACAAAAAAATGTCTGAAGTTTGGATGCACTTCAACCATCGTTAAAAAAAACTCCACCACAACCTTCTCAAAGAAAAGCCTGTTAGATTAATTAAAATTATTTTCTTATCTATCAGGCAGCCCCCAGTTTCATTTTTGCTTTGTGTTAAAATCATAGACTGTATAAAATAGATTAAAATCAGGATGTTTACTTTAATCTCTCTCAGAACACTGTCAACATTTTGCATGTGGACTAATCATGTTTCCAATGTAATAGGGTGGCAGCAGAAATCTTAGAGACGAATGTCTTAAACCTGGACAATCTGCATGGCGAGAAACCACAAATAAACAGACTTTGATGTGTGAAATGGGTAGAGTTCCTATATAAAGTTGGAGTAAGCTTGGGGCGACCAGGTAGCTCACCTAGTAGAGCATGTGCTGAGTCCCCCCTGCATCAGCTCAGGTTTGATCTGATTTCAACCCCCTTTCCTTGTCTCTTCAGCTGTACTATCAAATAAAGGCAAAAAAAATCCAAAACATTTAAAAAAAAACACACACACACAAACTACAACAAAAATACAATCTTTAAAGTTGGAGTAAGCTTGACCATCTACGTAACTAACTTACATTCACATTTACAGTTTAGACTATACACATCTTAATCAGAATCTGACTATCTATTAAAGATTTAACTATTTGGCAACACATGCTCTACTGTAACCTATATATAAAAACATATTGAAAGTTTCCATGACGGGTATATTATAGCAACAAGTCATGACAGCTTGCCCACCATTAAAATAGCATGGAAAGTCTATTATTTAGTTGTCTGTTTGGTCATCTGGTTTAAAGCTATCACATATCTATTCTTATAATATTTTTTGTAGAACCATATGTTTTTTATACCACTTATTACATTGTAAAACAGGACATGGCACAATCTAGGCAACTTTATAATTTACCCATGGATCATACTGCTGCATCACTTCAGTTGTTTAATGTTTTTTGCTAATACCAAATCCACCTCTCGATTTAAACAACCAAACTCTAAACTTAGCCTCAAAGTTAAATTTGTATTGTTGTACTGATGTAAAAGGTTTTAGTTGAGCTGTTTTATTAGTCAGCTTGACACAATCACAAATGTCAAACAGTGTCAGGGTAGTTACCGTTTCTTCTATTGTTTGGTTGAATATGTCTCAGTTAACCTGTTGTCATAGATCAAATAAATGACATAGTCTCATCACAAATGACAATGAGAGCATTTCCTCTATTTTATTTCCTCTTTCGCTTGATGTTGTTAAATATAACTGTCAAAGACACCCCAACATACTGTATGGAAAACAAAGGTGCAAGGACTCTTCTTCTCTTTTTTAAGAAACGGAAATCCACAGAGATGATATACAGAGGATATGACAGTACATAATTCAACAACACAACATCTTACAACACTGTATGTGTGCAACAGGACATGGTAAAAAGCTATCAGACTAGAGTCATGCTCAGACTAGATTCAAGACTAAAGGTCATTATCTGGGCTCCAAAATGTGTCATCTTTTTTATTGTCAAGTCCTGTTTCTGAGTATTTGTTTATTTAATCAATTTTTTAACATCTTTTATAATTCCTAACTTGTATAATGTTTGTTAATAATGTGTTCTCAGAATTTACAATATGTCATGTTTGTTTTGCTATGAACTAATTTAATAATTGTGTGCTACTCCAAACCATTCAGTTTGCCCACTCCATGGTGTTATTGCTGACCTAAGCCTTAAAGACATAGTTAGACATTTGGGGAAATACACATATTTGTGTCCTTGTCGAGAATATCAATATCAGTCTTTGTCCGTACGTTAAATATTTAGCTAGAACTAGCAGTTGGTTATCTTAGCTTAGCATAAAGACTGGAAACAGGGGAATAGCCAGCCTGGCTCTGTCTAATAGCCATTAAGGACTGGATTAAATTCAAACCACAATGCAAAAATAATCTGAGTTAGGTCCTGAGGGTTTTATCAACAATTGCCAGACAAAACACAAAAATTATTTCAATTTCCAGTATTGTCTCTATTGTTTACACCCAGCTATACCCACATACAAGTGATTTTAGTTAGAAGGGAGACTCAACTATTTTGACCACTGACTAACATGTATGTCTACAACAATTTGAATTCTACCTCTATGGATTAATGCTCATATCCACCAGTTATCAGAATTCATCCTTGCAGTCACAGAGCGCAGTGTGTTCTGTACTATCTGTACCGTATGTTCACTCTATCACTGTACAGACACACACACACACACACACACACACACACACACACACACACACACGCACACACACACACACACACAAACACACACGCACGCGCACACACACTCGATAGGATTCGATAGGATTTGATCAAAGCTCTCCAGTGCATCGACTTTTCTAATTATATCTGAGTCAGCACACATGTAGCCTAGCATCATTTACTCTTCCCTCCTCTTTTGCATCTTTTGTTGAGGAAGTAACCTCCTTAAATGTGCACATGACAATTATTCACCTCAATGATACATTGATTTTAATGGATTAATAAAGCCCTGGACTGTAATATTTCAGATGTGTTAATCCATTAAAATCAATAATGTATCATTGAGGTGAATAATTGTCATGTGCACATTTAAGGAGGAGGAAGTTTTGAACATGAGCACTCATGTTCAAAACTTTGTGCACATTCAAAATATATCCCATCTGTGCTCTCTGTGATTTGGAGGAGTCGTGATATTTTGAGAAAAATAAAGTGATATTACAAGAAAAAAGTCACTATATTTCAGAAAAGAATCTACCTGCACCATAGCCTGCTGTGCATTACGTGATTGCTCTGCTGATACGGTAGACCTCCTGACAGACTCAGAGCCCTGTTTGAGACTCTGGTCTCTGAATGAGACAAAGTTTAGGGAAGTGGCTGCACGTTGCTCTACATCGGAGGTGGGAAACCGAAACTTTGACAGAAATACACGGAACCCAAACGCGACACATCTGCCGCAGCATGTCGACAGCAGAGCGCGTCCATTATAAACCTGAAGCTATACAAACTACGGATGGAAGGCGCGCTGCTCATCTCTATTTTTACAGCGAGAGTGGACACTAAGCGACGCACAGGTCTGCTTCAGAGCTCCGTGTGTTTGGGAAAAGTGCTTTATTTGTGATTTAAATAATGGTGCTGATGATTTTTAGAGCCCCCCACAGCTGTAAAAATCATACACCTAGGTGTATTATTTTACTGCTTTCATGGTAACTCATCCTCTCTCTATGGGAGCTCATCTCCCTCTGGCTCCCACGTAATTCTAACCCTGTTAGGGTGTGTAAAGTGACAGGACGCACAAGAGCGGCTCAGCCCTCTGGATGAGGACATTATTTAATTCTATTGATGAAATGTTTGTTTTTTTCGCCTTGTAAAGCATTTTATAACTGTGCTTTGACAGATGCTGTACAAAAAAAGTTAATCTTTTTTTTTATTACTAATAGGTCGATTTTAGTGATTGTAAAGTTTAAAGGAGAATTCCGGTCAATTTCAACACGTAGCTCTGTTGTTTGGAAATTTGGAGTGCTGTCAGTAGCAAGAAAAACTAAAACAATCGGTGCTGCCTACACCGTGTTATCCCCCTGCTAGTGTTAGCACCCAACAGGCTTAAACAGGGCAAGTTTTAAACGTGCTTTTAGCCTCTAAACATGCTCGAAATGTCATTATTCGACAATCGACTAGTGTGGACTTGACCATAAAACAGGAAATAAATAGAGGTATGTGCACTGGCTGGATTAACACAATTTTTATGCCTTTCTGTCACATCTACTGCAGTCAGATTTGCTGTGTTCCCTCGGAAGGAATCACTGCACATGGGTAGGCACTTGTAATGACATTTCGAGCATGTTTAGAGGCTTAAAACACGTTTAAAACTTGTCCTGTTTAAGCCTGTTGGGTGCTAACGCTAGCGGGGGGATAACTCGGTGTAGGCAGCACCGATTGTTTTAGTTTTTTTTGCTACTGCCAGCACTCCAAATTTCCAAACAACAGAGCTACGTGTTGAAATCGACCGGAATTCTCCTTTAAGTGCCACTTGTTTTGCACTAAAGAACAAATAATTTGGACAACCAACTGTAAGAGGATTCAACTGATCTGACATTTATTGATACATAATAATAATAAGCATCATGTGTGTTACATCATGCACAGACACATTACTGCAATGAAAGCAAGACTGCAATATGCATACGAGGCATTGAAGGGTACTAAACATTGCATGTCAAAAAAGTGGTCCTACTGTATAATCATTTACTGTAAACTCCAACTCAGGGAAATCCATCTACTTGTGATCCATCTCCCAGGATGCAACATGATTTCTCTCCTTATTTAGCTTTTTTTCACAGCTGTGTTCTTCAGTGGGATTTGTTCATTAGTGTGCATCTCCTCTTTATGTTGCTCCTCCCACACAAACTCTAAAGCGCAGTCCTCCATCTTGGACTCGAAGATGTTTTTGAAATATTGATTCAGCTCCTCTGTGAACATGTTTTTCCAGTCTCCAATCTTACCTGAATTGTAGGAAGGGAACAGGGAGGGATGAGATTTTATTAAAGGCCAAATACGTGATTTTTAAAACAATATAAACTACAATTAAATGTACACATAGTTCTTTTCAACTGATCATGATTTTAATGATGATTTTTGACCGGATGGCATTTGTTAACGATGTTTGGTGCATTTGACAATGTTGCAACTTAACCCTGAATCGCACCGAGTCTACCCAACTATAGGTGTAAAAGCGCAGTTAGAGGCCTAAAGAGATGAAATAATCCAATATTTCACAAAAAAATGACAATTTATGTAACACAATATAACTTTTTTTTATATCTTGTGACCTCTCAGATTTATCTTGGGAACACTTGGGATGTGCCGACCCTCAAGTAATTTTTGGATTGATAGCAGGTTCCAATTTTGATGATCACTGTTTTATTTATTTTTTAACATTTGGTTCACATATTGTGAGACATAGGACGCAATCAATTAACCAAGTTTGATTTATCAGCATTTAATAGAACAGCCCCACCTTTTCTCATGAAGGAGCCCTTGCTATGGTCCATTATGTCCACAGGGACCAGGGTGTAATTGGCCATCTTGTTGTCTTTCATGCTGCTGAAGCAGCAGTGTTTCACACAGTTGTTGATCTCGTCCTCCAGCAGGGGACTGTGTAGGTGAGAGATCACCCTCTTTATGACACCATGTAGGTCCTAACAGCAGGAAGAAAAGGAACATTATTAAAAATCATTCAAAAAAGGAACTAATCCCAAAATGAAATTTGATTGCAGTGTGCAATGGCTTCCTCTGAATGCTAAATAAAGATTACAACCTCTGATGTAAGATTTGAAATCATGTTTTGAAGGCAAACTTAGTTTGAAAAAGAGAACATTTTCACATCATGAATTTCCACTTCTAGACTTGCCTCGGCCCTTGTGATTGAGGAACAAGATAAATATGTATCTTTAAAGACATTGCACACTTCTAGTTGTCTATTTACAATTTAAAGTTTATGGACATTTAGCATGATGGAAATGATAAATCAATTCTCCTTTACCAACGACATCTCTTCATAGGTGACATGAAGCAGATTGTTCATAGTTGCTGTCTGACTGGTCCAGCCTTTAATGTGGTCAAACCAGGAGCCATAGTGCACTGGAACAAAAGTACAACAAGTCAGCATCCTCACAAAACAATTAAATAAATGGATCTATTTGTCCTGACGTCAACTCACGTGTGCCCTCCAGGAATCTATTTAAAAACTCTGGAAATGAGCCAGCTTCAGGGAGGAAGTTGGCAATTTTGTGGAAGTGATAGAAGGACACTGCCACATCTTTAGGGTTTCTGCTCACATAGATGACCTGTGAGATGACACAGAGCAACAGTGTCAAAATGTTTGTACTGTACCAAGAAAACCAAGATACATACTGAGCAGAGTAGTTATCTCAAACCTTTTTCATTTCTATATTACAATTTCCTTACACTTTCTGACTCTGATACCGAACTGTCTGCTAATATATAAATTGGCCTGGCCAATTTATCGGCCTGTCTCTATACTGTGTGGTCTAAACGGTCAAATTAACATGTAAATTTGACCTTTGCTTTGGAGCCCTGGAGGGTGGGCCCCAGCAGGTGATGAGGCAGGTGTGAGGTGATGACTCGAGGTGTGGTGGGTGAGGCCTCCAGTACCACAGCAAAATAATGGTGCTCCAGCCAGGGAGCTCGAGTCCAGTTCGGGACAGTTTGGGACACTTGTGGGTCCCCTCTGCTGGATATGAGAGACACAATTTCCTGCATCCATGTGGTGCCTGTTGAGAAAAAAGAAAGATCTGACTTTCATTATTAAAAGATTGCATAGTAACGCATCATGTAACTTCCAGTCATAGTATTGCACCCTTAAATGGATTGTGACATGTCTGCAACGAGTTACGGAACATGCTCATGTGGTTAGTTGCATAGATTTAAAGACACTGCATGTGCTATGTATCCTGATCAGTTGGTTGTCTCTTCTTACCTGACTTTGGATAGGAGACGATGACAATATCTGTGTCCTGAAACGGAAATTTGAGAGCAAGTTGTAAGGAATCCTGGGTGTGCAGGTGTCCAGGAAACAAAATACCATGAAATGTCTCTATGACATCCAACCTGGCCATATCCAACCTTGATATACTGTAAGTATGCTCTTTACTGGTCTCTCTCTCTCTCTCTCTCTCTTTGAGCTGCCTCCTGACTTTCTTCTGTGTTTACCTTTCTGTAGCTCTGCCTGTCTCAACTCTACTTCTGTCTCTTTGTGTATCCGCTCTGTGACAGAGACCAAGTGATGAGCATACAGGCTTTATATGAGCTAAAAAAGAGGAAATGCAAATGGAACTCCTCAACTGGGTGTCAGGCAGTGTGTGTTACTTGCAAATTTTTCAATCCTAGCCGCTGGGATCCAGCTTCCAGCTGTTTGTTTTGTTTAGGGCATAGTTTGTACAGTATATTTACCCCCGCAGTAGTTGCTGGAATTTGAATGTTTGATTTACGTCTAGTTTTCAATAGTTATTATTTCACATTATTTCACATAATTAGCACATATTTTTAACAGCATAAACCCTGATTTTACCCTACATTTCAGCATAATGACTGAAGTTCACGTAAAAAAACACTCTAACAGTATATCATATTTATTGTGTATCAACTTGTTCTAGCTGTTGTTTTATGGCCACACTATTTCATCAAATGGAAATATTCTTGATGTCTTGTGCATCATTTTAGACACACCTCCCTAAAACTCAGCCTTAACCCCACAGAGTGTTTGTGGATCCCACGTAAGGTCTCGACCCTGAGAGGCAGATTAATCAGATTAATTAGATGGTATCATTCTGATTTAAAGACTTGTCAATGTCAATAAAAATGCACAGTATTCAAAATGCTTTTTTTTTACTGTCGTTATAGTTTTTTTTGATTGCTTACAGTTTTTTCCAATTGCTAAAACACAATTTTGCAAACTAGGCTGGTTTTATCAAAATACTTAACACAATTCACAAAACCGCACACCCAAACTGCAAAATACCTCATATATCCTGCAAAATTAAGCACTGCAACCAAAACTACATATAGCATTATCAAAAATCAAACTTTTGCACCAAATGGCACACACTTCATTCATATTACCAGATTTTTGTCTAACCAACTACACACTGCTGGGCATAATAAAAAGCACTCTCATCTTTAGTATGCTTTGCCATAATACTTAAAATAGTTGAAATTGTAGAAAAGTCTTCAGATTGTTCACATGCACAGAAATATTTGCACCTGCTGTTGAAACATTTTATTTTTTTTAAATTTTTTCACCAAACAAGTCAGTGCAACATATGCACAGCAGATATATTTACATTGACTGAACAAAAATATGCTCACAAAAAACAGTAAACCGTAACAAAAAGAGTAAAGAAAATTGCAGAAAAAATGTGCAGAAAAAAATATATAGAAAAAAAAGGTGCTCATCTGTGGTCTTTTCATAGTGCTTATTTCCTGATTGAAGTGGTAACAATTAACCATTGAGGTGTAATTAGCTCATGTAGTGTTATTTTTGAATGGCAGTGTTTGAAATGGCAAAACATGTGACTTTATGTCAGATTGTTGTGTCTCATGCAGAGAACAGTGTTCAGTGCATTTAAAAAGTGCCATTTTGAATTGCAAAATGTGTGTGAAGCAGAAAAATGTGTTCAGACTTTTGGAGACTTGAGAAGAGAATTTGCTCTCTGTGTGTCAGTTTACTACAATAGTGTGCATAACCCTGTTAGCTCAGCAAACAACAGACAAACATACAATACTGTATCCAGTACAGGTTACAATTACAGTGTAAAAAAAATAAAAATAAAAAGATCTGTTCATCAGAATTAGAAAGATCAGAAAATACTAGACATTATCTCTTCGCCTAGCTTAGTGGTTCTCAACCTTTTTGTGCCAGCGCCCCTCTATCCATTATCCAGGTCCCTAACCGCCCCCAATAAAATAAGATGTAGGCTAGTTGCCCCAAATATTAATGATTATGCCTCTAATATTAGATGATGCTCTGACGTCCCGCTTTCCATGAAGGCAGCGCGGAGCTGCGCCAAACAAAGCTGACAGAAGCACAGAAGAGAAGAAGAGTTATGATACACCTCAGAATCAGAATCAGAATCAGAAAAGCTTTATTGCCAAGTACGTTTTTTACACATACAAGGAATTTGTTTTGGTGTTGTAGGTGCATGTCACACATTCTCTAAAAATAAGTTAAACAAACAGGTTAAACAGAACAAACAATATAAGTATAAATATATGTGTGTATATATATATATATATATATATATATATATATATATACACACACACAGAATGTATTAAAAATAAGAGAGTAAGAATTAAGTAACGGCAGATTAAGTACAGTGGCATGTAGAGCCAGAGGTGGGGTGTGGAGAGATTCAGGGTGGTTTCCGGGCCTTGTTAATAAGGCTAGTGGCGGAGGGGAAAAAACTGTCCTTGTGACGTGAGGTTTTTGGTCCTGATGGACCTCAGCCTCCTGCCAGAGGGGAGTGGCTCAAAGAGTTTGTTCCCGGGGTGGGAGGGGTCAGCCACAATCTTTCCAGCACGCTTCAGAGTCCTGGTGGCGTAACAGTCCTGGAGCGGCAGCAGATTGCAGCCAATCACCTTCTCAGCTGACCGAATGACACGCTGCAGTCTGCCCTTGTCCTTGGCTGTCCAACAGCGTACCAGATGGTGATGGAGGATGTGAGGATGGACTCAATGATGGCTGTGTAGAAGTGCACCATCATTGTCTTTGGCAGGTTGAATTTCCTCAGCTGTCGCGAGGAAGTATATCCTCTGTTGTGTTTTTCTTGACAAGGAGCTGATGTTCAGCTCTCACTTGAGGTCCCTGGGAGATGATAGTTCCCCAGGAAGCGAAAAAGACTCCACAATGTTAATTGTGGAGTCTGTAGGCAAACTGCAGGGGGGTCCAGGAGGGGGGTCAGTGATGTCTTTGAGGTGAGAAAGCACAAGGCGCTCAAAGGACTTCATAACCACAGAGGTCAGGGCGACGGGTCTGAAGTCATTAAGTCCTGTGGTCCTTGGCTTCTTGGGAACAGGGATGATTGTTGAGGACTTGAAGCAGGCTGGCACGTGGCATGTCTCCAGTGAGGTGTTGAAAATGTCTGTGAACACTGGAGACAGCTGGTCAGCGCAGTGCTTCAAGCTGGATGGGGGAGACAGCATCCGGTCCAGCAGCTTTCCTGGGGTTCTGTCTCCTGAACAGTCTGTTGACGTCTTCCTCATTGATGGAGAGAGTCGTCACTAAGGTGGGTGGGGAGGTGGAGGGGGGGGGGCACCTTTAAGGTGAGGGTAGGTGGAGGTGATGCACTGTAGCTGGAGCTGTTGGGAGGTGTCGCGGGGGATGGTATCAGGGAAGACCCTTTGTTGGGAGGTGTTGAGGGGGGATGGTTACAGGACTGACCCATTGTCCATCAAAGCGACAGTAGAACTCATTAAGGTTGTTGGCTAGGCGTCGGTCGTTGGTGGAGTGGGAGACTTTGGGCTTGAAGCTGGTGATCTGTTTGAGCCCTCTCCAGACAGAAGCAGAGTCATTTGCTGAGAACTGGTTTTGGAGTTTCTCAGAGTACCGTTGTTTAGCCTCTTTCACCGCCTTGCTAAACTTGTACTTTGCTTCTTTAAGTCTGTCTTTGTCCCCACTCCTGAACGCCTCTGCCTTATCCAACCTTAGCCTTCTGAGTTTGGCTGAGAACCAGGGTTTGTCATTGTTGAAACTCACCCTGGTGCATGATGGAACACAGCAGTCCTCACAGAAGCTGATGTATGACGTCACAGCCTCTGTGTACTCATCCAGACTGTTGGTAGCAGTCCTGAACACATCCCAGTCAGTAGAGTCCAAGCACGTCCGGGAGATCCTCCACAGCTACACTGGTCCACTTCCTTGATGTCCTCACTACAGGTTTGCAGAGCTTAAGTTTCTGCCTGTAGGCGGGGATCAGGTGAACCATGACGTGGTCAGAGTGTCCCAGTGCAGCATGGGAGACGGCGTGATAAGCATCCCTGACTGTGGTGTAACAGTGATCCAGAATGTTCTCCTCTCTGGTCGGGCATTTAATATGCTGTCTGTATTTAGGTAGTACATGAGTGAGGTTTCCTTTGTTAAAGTCTCCAAGGACAATTACTAAGGAGTCCGGGTTGGTCCGCTCCACACATAGTATCTGGTCGGCGAGCATGCGCTGTGCGACCTGCACGTTGGTACCGCCCCCGTTGAGAAACATTGGCCTAGCTGGATCTGGCCAGAGAATTTCATCAACATCACAGGCAATATCCTCATTGGCAAGACAACGTGGAAAGATGCATTTTGAATGTCGAATCCATCCTTGCACAGCTGCTAGTCAACCTGTGTCCTCCATGGCCTGAATGAGGAGTAGGCTACCTCTTCCTCTACCTCCTTCTTCTCCTCTGTGGAGTCCCCCTTTCACCCTCACTCTTCTTCTGACTCCTTATATTTTGGGCAAGGCAGGTGAACTTACCTGATACATTTTTATAGTGCTTAAACCTGATTGGTGTGCCTACAATTAAGCAATCATGTGTTTCACAGATTGGCTCATAGGTGTGGTAATACTACAGTCAGTGCTTTGGAATTGCAAGGAAGTGACATCAGGATATACTTCTGTCCAATGTATACAAGTGTGTTTAGTGTTTTGCAAATCACTGTGTGTATTGTTTTGCAAAAAGTGTGAGGCTGACATTGTGCTTATAGTGGTGCACATCTGGGCCAATGTTTTGGTCATTTAGTGTAAGGTTTAGAAAAGATTAAGTAAAAAAAACAAAATGAAGTGCTGAGTTTGGGCTCATTCTTTCAGTCACCCAGGACTCATCTGAGTGTAGTAGATTGACTTACATTGAAAGTAATACAGTTTTTGCCGATTGCTTACACACTGAATTCAAAAGTATTACACAATTATCAAAACCTTACACTAAAGGACCAAAACATAAATAGAAATGCAGCAGGTAAGTCTAGTATTTTCTGTACTGTATTTTCAGTTTTTTTCAGATCTTTTTTGTTTTGTTTGTTGTTGTTGTTGTTTTTACTGTAATTGTATTTGATACAGTATTTTATGTTTGTCAGTTGTTATGTTGTTGTTAGTTGTTAACAGTGTTATGCACACTACTGTAGTAGCATGAAAACTGAGACATGTTTTATTGTGATTCTCCATGTTGACATGTTGACTGATTTGGGTATATGGAGAGAAATAAATTATATTTTCCTCAGTCTGCAGCATTGGTCTGGTGTAGTGTTTGGTGAACTTATTGTATATTTGCATTTTCTCTGTGTACTTCATTTACAGTACTCTAATCACTAAGAAGTAGAATTGCTAAACGTGTTTTAGGTATGTAACTGGTTCAAACTGAATTAAGTCATAATATATATATATATATATATATATATATATATATATATATATATATATACATATATATAGTAACAAAATATGTTTTTTATAAGTTAATTTTGCAAAGGGTCTGAGGTGTTCTGCTAATTGGGTGTGTGGTTGTGCTAATTGTGTGTGTGTGTGTGTGTGTGTGTGTGTGTGTGTGTGTGTGTGTGTGTGTGTGTGTGTGTGTGTACAGTATAAGAGCAAACATACGGTACAGATAGTACAGAACACACTGTGCTCTGTGACTGTAAAATAATATAATATATATATATAAAATATATTTTTTCTGAAATATTAGTAAGATGTAAATGTACATGTTTTAAAGTTAAGGCATATTGATTTTAAAGCAAGGTGTTCATTATTTATTTATCTTTATTTAAAAAAATAAATAAAAATGGAACTGGCTTTATTATTGGTTATGCTTGAAAATCTAGACTGGACGACTAGTTACAAAATAATAAAAAATAACTAGTGATACAGTTATCTTGCATATGTTATTAATAATAATCAAACATATTCACTGAAATGTTGTGAGAAGTATGAAATAAAAAAGACTGTACATGAAACACTGCATCCCAAAATATAAATAATGAATCATTCTGATTTCACTCTTTGACCCAGTAAAGTGGGCAATCATTTACTGGAGACCATCATCATCTTTATTGACTTATTGGAAAAGCAGCCTTGAAGATAAGAAGATGAAGTTGATAGGGGCAATATATCATTGCTTACACCTAGTGTGGTTATATATGTTATATATTTACTTCTCATTATGCATATGCACATTACTACATTCCTTTTGACATTCAGTCATATTCATTTGCAATACTATCTACACAAATGTATTCTATAATTGTATTACTTAATTTATATTTTATATTGCATTTTAGCTTTTTTTACTTTTGTTATTTATTGAGCATTTTCGGAGGTCTCTGAGGCCTAAGATTTTCATTGCCATTGTGGCTGTTATTTTTGTCCACATGACAATAAAGAACCTTGAACCTTAGACTTTTAGTACAGCATAAAAAAAAATCATTTGTCAAATTTTAATCATTACACAAGACATTCAATTATTATCCATGAACTCACCCGTAACTCTCTTGTGGTGTGGAGATGTCTTCCCTGATTGAGTCGGAACACTGGTGCACTTCTTCATATCAGATATAGTTTTACCTGTGCACTCAGGAACCAGAAAACATAAAAAACTACTGTTTAGTACACCGCTAGATAATTTTTAGTCCTAATATCAGCTGCAACACATGATAACTGCAACAGTGTGGCTCATTAATGTGTTTTTAATTGTTTTTGGACAACAATTCAGGTGTATGCCAAAAAATAATAAGTTGTGTCAGACTCCGACAATACTTTCTAGTTGGATTATTTCATTGTTGTTTTTGGTCTTTTCATGGAATATATATATAAACACATACACCCTCATTGCACAGGTCTATTAATCATGCCATTTAAGTTATGTAGTAACTTGGAAGATCATTAAGTTTCAGTTTATGTAAGGATCTATAATATAACTTTCTTCTACAAAAAATAATAAATAATAAAAATCTTACTTTGTAGCGAACTCACTCTTCAATTCAATTCAATTCAATTTTATTTATAGTATCAAATCATAACAAGTGTTATCTCAGGACACTTTACAGATAGAGTAGGTCTAGATCACACTATAATTTACAAAGACCCAACAATTCCAGTAATTCCCCCAAGAGCAAGCATTTAGTGCGACAGTGGCGAGGAAAAACTCCTTGGGTGGTGGGAAAACTTCCTTTTAAGGAGAAACCTCGGACAGACCCAGGCTCTTGGTAGGCGGTATCTGACGGTGCCGGTTGGGGGTGTGATGAACAATGGCAATAATAATCTAATAAAGATAATAGGACAAGAGCATAGCAGGACGTAGCAGGGCACTGCAGAGCGTAGCAGGGTGTAACAGGGCATAGCAGGGCGCGAAGCAGGACCACCGGGACAGCTACAATCATGATTTAGGTGCCACCCTAATCCAAGGAAACATGCTGTGCAAAAGAAACACATAAGGACTCCAGGTAATAAGCTCCCCAGAGCTAGGTTAGTAACAAGCATTTCTGGGACATGGATGCACACAGATGGAAAGAGAGAGAAGAGAGGAGCTCAGTGTGTCAAAGGAAGGAAGTCCCCCGACAAACTATAACAGCATAACTAGGAGAGACAGGTTTAAGGAGAGGAGCCTGGTCAGGCTAGAACTCTCCCCTGCCAGATCGGGCTGAACTGGCCTGCCTCCCTCTACTTTGATTATATCATTGGTTATATGGTGGATTAATCTGACCAATATGAAGAGAAGCAGAGAAAAGAAGGAGTGCTGTGTCTGTAGCCATACACCCTCCCCCGCCAGTCTAGGCGAACACTGCAACTCCTCACTCCCTAACTATAAGCTTTATCAAAGAGGCGAGTTTTAAGTTTACTTTTAAATGTGATGATGGTGTCTGCCTCCTGAACACAGACCGGGAGCTGGTTCCACAGGAGAGGAGCCTGATAGCTGAAGGCTCTGGCTCCCATTCTACTTTTAGAGACTCTAGGAACCACAAGTAACTCTGCATTCTGGGAGGCGCAGTGCTCTAGTGGGACAATAAGGTACTATGAGCTCTTCAAGATATGATGGCGCTTGACCATTTAGAGCTTTGTAGGTCAGGAGAAGGATTTTAAATTCAATCCTGGATTTTACAGGAAGCCAATGCAGAGAAGCTAATACAGGAGAAATATGATCTCTTTTCTTAGTTATTGTCAGAACATGCACTGCAGCATTCTGGACCAGCTGGAGAGCCTTAAGGGACTTATTTGGGCAACCTGATAGTAAGGAATTACAGTAGTCCAGCCTGGAAGTAACGAATGCATGAACTAGTTTTTCAGCATCATTTTGGGACAGGATGTGCCTAATTTTGGCAATGTTACGAAGATGAAAAAAGGCTGTTCTTGAGGTTTGTTTTAAGTGGGCGTTGAAGGCTATATCCTGATCAAAAATAACTCTTAGATTTCTGACAGTAGTGCTGGAGGCCAGGGCAATACCATCCAGAGTAACTATATCTTCTGATAATGAGGTTCGGAGGTGTTTAGGGCCCAACACAATAACTTCTTCTTCTTTTTGTTTGAGTTTAACATCAGAAAATTGTAGGTCATCCAGGATTTTATATCTTTAATGCATGCTTGAAGTTTGGCTAACTGACTGGTTTCGTCTGGCTTGATTGATAGGTATAATTGGGTGTCATTCGCCTAACAGTGTAAGTTAATTGAGTGTTTCCTAATAATATTGCCTAGAGGAAGCATATATATATATATATATATATATATATATAAACGAGATTCTTCCAGTTTGGTGGAACGCCATTTACTTTCAAGTTTTCGCGAGGTTTGTTTTAATTTGCGAGTTTGGGAGTTATACCAAGGTGCTAGTTTCCTTTGCTTCATCATCTTCTTTTTGAGGGGAGCAACAGAGTCTAAAGTCGTCCGTACGCAGGTCTTAGCACCGTCTACAAAATTATCAATTTGGGAGGGACTAAAGTTAACATAAAGGTCCTCTGATGCTCATGATTCTTTAGAAGCCATGAGAATTAATTATGAATGTGCCACTACTGATCATGTGCCTTTTTCTTTATCTGTAAATCTAGGCAATATACCTACTCTTGTGTCTGTAGATAACATGTGTGTGGGGAAAATAGATTGGTCTAACCTGACTGAGGAGGATCTTAAAGAATACTATATTCAGTCTGACATCTTGTTGAGTAACATTGAATTACCAAAAGATTCCACTGCATGTTGTGATATAAATTGTAAGAACCCTCAACATGGTATTGAGCTGTATGAGAATATTGTGAAGTCCCTCCTTGTTTCGAGCAGGCACCTGTATAAGACACACAGATTGTACAAAGTCAAGCCAGGCTGGAATGACTACGTGGAAGAGATACATGCTGAGGCAACAAGGGCCTTCAAAGCATGGGTTGAGTCAGGCTTATTAAAAAATGGTCTGATAATAAAGGATTCAGCGGAAATACTATTAAATCTTCAATTTCGATTCCATATGCCAGCACAAGGTCGAGGGTGTGGTTAAAACAGTGAGTGGCCTTATGCACATTCTGACTAAAATAAATTGAATCTAGTAGTGAGTTGAAAGCAATACTAAGGCTGTTGCTGTCAACGTCCACATGGATATTAAAATCAAGTACTTTGTCTGATTTAAAGGACAATTCCGGCGCAAAATGAACCTAGGGGTTTGTTACGGCCTAAGGGACAAACCAAATCTCAAAAGGGATTGGAGGATGCAACATATAAAAAGGATGCCAGACACAAAGTTAAGAATTAACCAACAAGCTTTATTAAATAAAGAATATTCCCTAAAGTAACAAACAAGGAAAAGCAAAAGGGACTGGAGACCCCGGCCAAAAAGAACAAAAGATGGGAAGACGCTGGACCAACCTTGCAGTGGGTGGTGTACCTGTGGACGTTGTGAAGCTATGGTCACCAAACAGGAGTGTCTGTGTTGCAAGGAGTGGGACCTGTTGCGTCGCAATGGCCAAGAGATGCAGTGTTTTGTACAGTCTGAAGATTTCCCTTCTCTGATAAACAGGGTTGTACTTGAAACTTTTTCGGCGACCCAGACCGGAGGGACCAGATGGACAGTTATCCACTGAGTAAGTACACTAGACAAGTTATGCAGAGTGCGATTATTTCAGATATATTATATTATAATATATCTGAAATACATAATATATAGCTATATATTTGATTTTAGTTTGCATCGCCAGCTGTAAGTCATGACTGGTTGCCAAGATGGCGGCAGCATGTAAACATGAACGCGAGTGTCTTTATAATCTATCTTTTCAATAAACTGTCTGTACACTTACAAAGTTCTCAATGCTTCGGTTAACATTTAGGGACCCTCATTATGCTACCGTTGAAGTGTGGTGATATTTTGAGCCTTTTTAGTGGTATAAATAGCAATTTGTTTTTACGTTCCCTGTGCCCCGAATACTAGCGTTGTAAGCTAATCGGCGGTCTGCGCTAGCGTCGTTCAAGCTAAAAACTCATTCAATTAGCATGAAAACATGTCCCAGAGAGCGACAGAGTGGGTACACATCTGTTAATAACCCCTAGGTTCGTTTTGCGCCGGAATTGTCCTTTAAGGACTACATATGATAAAAACTCAAAGAATTCCGATAAAAATTCAGAATACGGACCTGGAGCTTGGTAGACAACAACAAATATAATTGGCTGTAATGTTATCCATGTTGGATGTTGAAGATTAAGAACTTGAAGATTAAGGCTTTCAAACGAGTTATAATTTAGTTTAGGTTTAGGATTAATTAACAGGCTTGAATCAAATATGGCTGCAACTCCCCCTCCTCGGCCTAAGCCTCTAGAAATTTGAGTATTATTATGACTGGGAGGAGTGGCTTCATTTAGACTAACATATTCTTCATGTCACAGCTATGTTTCGGTAAGACAGAATAGATTAATTTGATTATCTGATATCAAATCGTTTACTAGTACTGCTTTAGAAGACAGAGATCTGATATTTTATCTAGTCCATATCTAATTTTCCTATTCTGTTCTATCATTTAGTGGTAGTTTTAATTCCAATTAGGTTGTTAAGTATAGCCACTTTTTTGGTTACCTTTGATTTAACTGATCTGAGTCGGGGGACAGACACCGTGGTTATGGGATTATAAGCAATAATAAAATCATCAATGTTCAGTAGGGCTATTGTTAGTGTATTAAAAGAATTATCTGTCTCATTTTTTGGGACAGGCTGTGGCTGACGGAGAATGGATGCTAAATTGACTATGTTTGCAGTTAGCTTCTTATTACTTAGGGGATTCACCACTTTGTATGGTCTATTGTTGATTATAACTGGAATAGTAGTAGTGCTACATGTTACCCTGTAGAAAACATTTTCAGATCCATCCACATGTAAAGTGCCATTTGGATTTGGGGGGCATGAATCTGTGATATTTTCTACAGAATGTCAATACCTCAGTGTGGTCATTATGTTGTCAGAGAGCAGCCTGGCTCCATGTCAGTTTGGGAGGACACAATCATGTTTCAGCAGGCTGGGCCCAGAACAAGTCAAAGTTGTTGACGTAGGGAATGCTTAGGGAAGCGCTAAGGCTAATAGGCTATATGGCTAATGTGATCCAGACTGCTGTGCTGGTTCTGCTTAGCAGTTCTGGAACGACACATGTAAACTGCATATAAAGCATGTGTTTTGGACTTTAGAAAAGCCATCAAAAGGTACATTATACATTAACCAACATACACTGGTTAACAACTGTAGAAATCGTAAATGTGATTGAGCTACTGTGCTGCATGACTGTTGACTCTGTAATGAAAAACAGATCCAAGACAGAGGAGGAGCAATAAGTAGAGTTACGGTAATTTACAGAGGGATATTCAGACGGTAAAGGACAGAAAGTTGGAGTGAGAATTTCAAACAATCTGCATAGAGGAAAACAACAAACTACAAAGTTGGCAATTGGCAACCTGGAAATAAATCTGTTCCAGCAGCAGTTAGTAGAATCAGGATTACTCAGAGGTTAAAGAAAGCACAAGAAAGTTTAGGGACCCAGAGAAAAAGAAGAGCAGCGTGTTTAACAGTGTATCAAAGTTGAAGAAATGCTGTCCAAGGTTGTCTCAGCTGCATATTTGGCACTGTGGATCAGTTATTGTGCTGTCACCTCGGCTGTGGATCCGTACATGACCAGAGCTTTGCAGCTGATGTCTGAGACCCCGCTCATTGACGGGTAAGTGGAAATGTCTTTTGCAAAAACTGTACTTTGCATGACGGTTCTAATGATGTTGTGTGCTGTTTGCCTGAGCAACAACAACAGTAAAAATGTTATACTCTGTAGTAAAAGCTCACTTCTGGAAGCAATTTCTAGTGCTGATCTGGGCAAACAGGTGGTTTTCTTCCGTGCTGTTAAATCAAAGTTTATTATGTAAGTTTTGAGAAAAGTCTCTGTGAGGGTGCGACCCTTCACTTTCTGATCTTTCAGCCATAATGACCTGCCTTGGCAGCTTCGGAAGCAATTCAACAATGAGCTTAACAAAGTGGATCTTTACATGCTGAAAACAACACACACCAACATCCCTAAGATTAAGGAGGGACGGCTGGGTGCGCAGGTACGTACAGAACATAATGTACTGGGAATTGGGAAATTAAAGGAAACTATGCTTTCAAGTGATTCTTTATCTGTTAGGTTGTTTAAAATATGCCAAGGCTATCATTTATTTTGTATCTCTCAGGCCTTATCAGAATGTGTTCTGTGTAAATATTGAGAATTAACTGTGTGTGTTTCCATTTTATCTATTTTCATGCAGCCATTTTCCAGGGGAGCTTTTGTAAAATAGATGCTGTGTCTAACACTCCAGGTTATACAAACAAAGCATACATAATCAATCATCAGTGAAGACTTACAAAAGGGATGTGGTTTTAATAAGGATCATAGCAGCTCCATAAACTTCCCCTGCATACACTGCAGTACTGATAATTTGTTATCAGTACCTTTTTTATTATCTTTTCTTCCTCTCTCAGTTTTGGTCGGCCTATGTTCCCTGTGAGACTCAGTATAAAGATGCTGTCAGACAAACACTGGAGCAGATAGATGTCATTCACAGGATGTGTGAAAAATACCCAGAAACCTTTATGTTTGCTACCAGTAGCCAAGGTGAGACTTTTAGCTGTACAAGTCATTTCAGAGACATTTGCCACCTTTAATCTATTCATACCTGCCTCTGAATCACCCATCACCTCTCATTTCTGCACTGCACAGACATCATTGAGGCTTTCAACATGAACAAGACAGCCAGTCTGATTGGGGTG
The DNA here is from genome assembly GCF_031162955.1 of Sander vitreus. NCBI lineage: Eukaryota > Metazoa > Chordata > Actinopteri > Perciformes > Percidae > Sander > Sander vitreus. The sequence goes on along the minus strand of NC_135855.1, from coordinate 19,865,803 downwards.
GAGGGGGGCCACTCCCTCGACAGCAGTCTGGGCACCCTGCGCACCATGTACCAGCTGGGGGTCCGCTACCTTACACTCACACACTCCTGCAACACACCCTGGTAAGAGCCAGCAGATTAACGCCATCAAACACGCAATGAAAAATTCACACGTGACCTTACAACAGTAACACAAGCGTCACACAAGTCATTTTTTCTAGATTGATCAGTTGATTGTTTGGTATGTAAAACTTGAGAAAATAATGAGAAATGCCGGTCACAATTACCAAGAGCCAAAGTCACACCTTCCAATTGCTTGTTTTGTCCATACAATAGTCAGACCTCAAAATGATTCAGTTTACTGTTACACTACAAGGAAAAGCAACAAATCCTCACTTTTGAGAAGCTGGAACCATGACATGTTTTTGCAAGGAAGAATTACTTAAAACAAGTAAACTGTTATCAAAATAGTTAAAATGTTCATGCTAAATGTCTAATTTAGTGATATTTTACTTGAGTAAATGTAACAACAAAAATGGTAGCTACAGCACACTAATGACTTTCTCTATTCATTATCTGAGCTTTCAGTAAGACTTGGTCATATCTATGTGATATATTACCATCTGACATCATGGTCAGTTTGTGCTGTGGGAAGTACGGGGGATTCCTGCAGGCTTGTTGAGCTCTCCAGGCAGCAGTATCAAGAGCCAGTTTGGCACTGAAATGCTTCGCCTGATCACTTTAGGTGGCTAAATGTACTGTAACTGTAGAAGGACACCTTATGAACCAAGGAAATGAAAAAAAAAAACCTGTCACCTCCTGTGTATTTATTCACCTGACTATTCTTGGTCTGTATGAGTTCAGAATATGTACTTGTGTGAATGCTGATTCAGCAGCATTCACATTATTGTTATTCAGTTCTTTATTGTGTGAATGCTAATTCAACAGTATTGTTATCCGATTCTTCTGACACTTTAAACACATTTGAGCTAGCAATCCAGTTTAGATTTAGCAATTTAGCTATTCAGCATTCACAAGCATTTTCGACAGGAAATTTATTTTCTAGTGTATATTTGCAATATATTACTATAAGCCTTTGAATCACTAAATTTACTTGGGAATAAAGTCTTTAAGTAAGTATTTTTTTCTTCTTGTCAGGGCGGATAACTGGCTTGTTGACACTGGATCAGAGCCATCTCAACATAATGGCCTGTCTCCATTTGGCAAGGTCAGTGAACAAGCAGGGATGGGGAAATTGGGTAAAAAGTGTAATAAGCTACAGATTAGTGTCTTAAAGTCTTTGTTATATATATATAAGAAAAATTATAGTTTTGTTTACTTCCAACTTCAGTTGACTAAACATTACTTCCAAAATGTGTAAAAATAAAATGTCTACATACTCGACAATTGAAATTATGCCTTTTTCTAGTACACACTTTGTCTTAGCAATCAAAATAATGTCATTTTCCATAAAACACAAATATAAAAAAGTAATGTAAGAAATATCTATGTGTAAATACAACTGACAGAAGTATTATCTTATATTTAATATTGTGTTCATCCTACTAGATGGATAGAGATCCTATAAAAAGTATTCAGTTGTCATGTTTTTATTGTCTTGGCTTTTCTTATGCTGGTCAACAGAAATGTGAAAACTTAAACTAATACTAATAATACCTCATAACTAATACTTACTTTTATTTCATAAAGGGGGTAAACTAACTAACTTACTGACTTACTGTTATTTTATAAACTAGTGATAGTAGAAATAAAAGAAACAAGTATTTTAGCAAATTATATATTTTTTGGTCCCATAACCAATTTAAAATGATCATAGAAATAATCATTGTACTTGCTACAACAGCAACTAATAGTGGAAATGAACCGTCTGGGGATGCTGATCGACCTGGCTCATGTGACTGTAGCAGTGATGAACCAGGTGCTGAACATGTCTAAAGCTCCGGTCATCTTCAGCCACTCCTCTGCCTACAGCGTCTGTCCACACAAGAGGAATGTCCCAGATGATGTTCTCAAGAGAGTGGTGAGAGAGAGAGAGAGTGTGAGTGTGTGTGTGTGTGTGTGTGTGTGTGTGTCACAAAATAAATCTGAGCGGGTGTGAGATGATTACTGTATTGGGAGAGGAACAGTTTAAACAAGTTCTGCTACACAAATCTGTTTCTTTTTTTAATTTAACAATCTGACAAGTCTAGACAGGAAATGTGTCTTTGGTGGTCCCAACTAGACAGTGTTTTTAAAAGGGGTCACAAACCACAAGGGTTGGGAACAATTGGTTTAATTTACAACAATGTAATGTATTTTATAAGCGTATCCTATGTCCATGAAAAAACTGTAATCTTAAAAAATATAAAAAGTACAATATTTCCATCTGAAATTAGCAGAAAATGGAAATAACTAGGAAAGTAAAGTAAGTGACTAAATGTTACTGAGCTACTTTCCACGACTGGTATTTTTTTCAAGGCCAAGTGTTTTATCGACATAAGAATGTGTAGGCCTACAAGGTAGGGAAAATATAAATATAGATAGAATCATAATTAATAGTAATTAACATTATTAAAAATGTGATGGTATGTGTTCAATTACTTTTTTCTGTACCAGCACTATCTGCAGGTTGTTATTTAAAAAAAAGAAACACATCCTGCCTTCGATGCTTATTGTCTCAGATAACACACATGTATATGCTCTTTATAGCACCAAAAGGCTGTAAATTGGCACCTTGTGTCCAGTTGTTATACATGCATAATGAGGGTTCCAAGGTGAATGCAATAAAACAGTTGACAAGAAGAGGGATATTGTCCAGCACTGTAATAAAACAGATCAAAGCTACTCAGTTATAACCAAGAGACAGGCACTCTAATATATAACAATACCCTAATGTACTTGGATTGTTGTGAGTTTGAATGCATCTCTTGGCCCTGGTCACGTCTCTCCCTGTTCCTGTTCACTACAAAGCATCTCCTGCCTAACAAAGCAGAAATGCGATGCTGAGTTTCTAGGTCTGTAAGAATTTCACTGTGATGTAACATGTCTTTCTCTCCAGAAAACTACCGGAGGAATTGTCATGGTGAACTTCTACAACGACTATGTGACCTGCAGCAGTACTGCTACAGTCTCAGATGTTGCTGGTAAACTGCTGTTATGACCATGACAACTGCTGTAAACCTGTTTAAATATGAACATTCATCATTTCTTTTCTAAGTGTATTGTTCACTGCTTTCATCATAGATCACTTTGACCATATCAAGAAAGTGGCCGGGGCGGGCATCGTTGGTTTTGGTGGAGATTACGACGGGGTTACAAGGTGAGTTCAAAACATTCAGGCGTTGACTTAAACGTAGACTTCTGGTTACAACACTATGGGAAGCAGGGCTGAAATGGTAAAAGTCAACAAAAACTTAACTATGAGTTCTAGAAAGTAAAATCATATTTCCCTGCATGTCATCCTCTCAGACTACCAGAGGGTCTGGAGGACGTGTCCAAGGTGCCCAAAGTGGTGGCTGAACTGCTGAGGAGAGGATGGACTGATCAGGAGGTCAAAGCTGCTCTGGGAGACAACCTGCTCCGAGTCCTAAGAGAGGCTGAGAAGGTGACACACACACACACACACACACACACACACACTGTTTTTTAATTTTATTATTTTGTGGGGCTTTTTCCCTTGATTAGACAGTGACAGTGGATAGACAGGAAAGGGGGAGAGAGATGGGGGATGACACGCAGCAAAGGGCAGCAGGTCGGACTCGAACCTGCGCCGCTGCAAAGGACTCAGTCCACATGGGGCGCACGCTCCCACTGGGTGAGCCGCCCCCACACACACACACACTCTTACCACTCTCATAAGAACATCATCTGGGACCTTCCTCTTGTGTGGACAGACGCTGTAGGCAGAGGAGTGGCTGAAGATGACCGGAGCTTTAGACATGTTCAGCACCTGGTTCATCACTGCTACAGTCACATGAGCCAGGTCGATCAGCATCCCCAGACGGTTCATTTCCACTATTAGCTGGTGTTGTAGCAAGAACAATGATTATTTCTATGATAAATTTTAATTGGTTATGAGACCAAAAAATATATAACTTGCTAAAATCCTTATTTCTTTTATTTCTACTATCACTAGTTTATAAAATAACAGTAAGTCAGTAAGTATTAGTTATGAGGTATTATTGAGGGTTATTTTAGGATTTGGGCTTGGAGACTACAAATTTATAAACATAAACAAAAATGAGGTGTAAAGTTTTAAAGACGTGGGAGTTAATCAGGCAGGAAGCGTTATGATGGAACCCAGCAGCTCGATTGGTTGGGGTTAGGCATTGACCTTGAGTGGTTAAGGTTAGAATAGTCGATTGGTCAGGGGATAGGACCTGAACAAATCGGGTTATGTACCTTGCGTAAGCATGGATGCCTGGCCAATAGTAGTATGTGAATGCTATTGAAGGGCGGGTCTTGCCTAGAAGTTGCGTGGGTTCCATAATAACGCAGGCAGGAAGGGTATGATGCCATTATGGGGGACAGAAGAATTGAAAGATTCACATCTTTATGCCCTGTGAGAATTGATATCATTGGAAAAATCAAAGTGGTCATGTGATTGCAGAGATGACCATGGGAGGGTTAAACATATTGACCATATAACACCATATCCATTTCATTTGAGTTTAATTACTTTGAACGTGCATTTTTGGCCAATAGTGATGCTACACACACACACACACACACACACACACACACACACACACACACACACACATACAGGAGTACACTTTTACTCTTTAAGATCTTTCTTAGCAATCATGATAGACATTTTCTTTAGTAACAAAAATCATCCAATGATTGTTGTCTGTTCATCAATGGAAACAGGAACCACTGGTAGCCAGTGGTGGAATGTAAGCACATTTACTCAGTTACTTTCTTTTTTTTACTTTTAACATGGTGGCCACAACAATGTAAAGCAAAAGGACATAAAGCTGATCAGTCAAAAGCAGTAACACAATGATATGTATACCGAGGTGCATTGAAATATTCAAATGTGACAGGTTTGGATTTCTGTTATGCATCTTAAATGATGATTGGATTCATAAAAGTAAGTAAAAACAAAAGTAAAAATGGTGCTTTGGTAGCAGGTGGACCCTGTGAGTGAAGACATACCTGTCACAGTGCCTTTCTGTCTGCTGCCTGACAGCCTTATCTTTGTGTGTCAGGTCCGTGACAGTCTGAATGGCACGAGTTCAGATGATGTTCCTATTCCATATGATGAGGTGAAGAACTCGTGTAGGACGAGCTATGGTTACCGCAACGCTGGAACCGTCCACCCACTCAGCACACTCGTCCTTCTGCTCACACTGACTCTTTTCAAATTAACAGCTTTATAAACTGCTTATGAATATGACTGATGGCATGTACTGTATGTCAAGAATGTGTCCATTAATAATAATACAATCAGTTTTAAATGGCAGGATCGTTTACACATATCCTCTCTGCGCTGACAACAACACCAAATAGTTTCAGTTTACTGTTGAAATGTTTTTTAAGAGCTTGTTTTTTTGTGAGATAATTTAATTATCTAAATTTACTAAAAATTAACAGTGACTAACAGTGTTACAGTTATCATGATGACAAAGACAGCGGCACAGTGATTATGTTGGACCAAGGTGAGTTTATTGAACTCATCTGGCTGTTTTAATCCCACCATAACACTGTCAAATAGAGGCTGCAGTGAGCAAATCTTTGTGTGTGATGACAATGACATATGGACAAAGTCACACCAGTGTAATCTGAATGCACATACACATAAAAATGTTCCTCAATATCAGTGTACTGACATTTTTTGGTCACAATGCAGTCTGCATGGGGTGCTGCTCGGGTGTGTAGAGAGTGTGTCTCTCAGGTGCTCTTTAGCTTGGGGATCCAAGTGTACAAGGGTTGAAGGATACGGAGGCACTCAGGAGGGCAAAGTTTAAAAAAAGCCTTTAATATATTTCTTGGCTAAATCATTAAAATATGGCAACGCGTTTGGGCCATTGCGGCCATGAAGGCCCTCCTGAGTGCCTGAGTTTCTTAAACCCTTATACTGACATTTTTTACAGGAAGTAGTACAGTGCATGTCCATAGCTCCACCTAGTGGTCGGTAGAGGGTAACATCTAAAGAGATGCAAAACATCCCTGGCTTCATAAAGTGTTGGTGATTTGCATTTTTTTTAATTAACATTACACATTAGTTAGGTAGGAACATTTGACTTGATTTAATTATGTGACTTGATGGCATGATGGCAAAGATAACAACAAGGCAATATTCCTTAGTTACTAAGGTTTTCACTTGACAAGGACATTAATGGGTAAACAGTATATGAAAAGAGTTTCAATAAAAAAAAGATGGTTATATGAGTTTCTCTGACCAACTGAAGGAGCTTCAATCAATACAAAAGCATCTTTGTTTTCACAGAAGGCACAATTATAAACTGACTTCCAATGCATATACAGCAAAGTATGACACAATGACATCTCCTGAACGCCAGCAGTGTGTTTTTGTCTCTCCTATTACACACGGCATCCTTGAAGAGTTCAGCATCCTTTCAGTAACAGTGTTGAAAGAAATAGTTTCACTTTACAAGATGTTATGGTTTGTTCTGCTGAATTCTGGGGCTTTGAAACCACACTGTTATCTCATTTTTTTTTACTAATTATCCCAAAAGGACACAATTTATAATCACTACAAGACAGAGAGGGGGTTACCTTTTTGTCTGCCAGCTACAGTGGTTAGTACATTTGCAAATTCATCAGCTACTTTCGGTGTTTGAAGAGAAACGTAATGTAAAAATAGCACCTTTAAATAATAGCTTGTAACAAAGTGGTTTATAGAGTAGACAAACTTGTCAGCCACAGACAGAATTAACTATCAGGATGTTATTCACAGACACAGATCACATTCCAACATTTCATCAAACACTTTCAAGTGAAATATTTGGATTAACAAGGTAGTTGGTAGTGGCTTAAAATGCCAGAGAAATACCCTTTCACTCAATGAATGGTGCATCATTTAGCGCCCTCTTGTTTGCTTTATAAGTATAACACCACTCCACAAAGACCGTGTAAACTAGTCTTGTGCGTGTCCCTGGGATCCTCTCAGCACTGAGGCACTGCTGGTGAGTCAGATGGACGGACTTAATGAAAAGTGCATGGGTTACTAATAAATGGACAAAAGACTGCTGCTCACATGATCAACAGCAGTCGCACGGTTGAGCGAGCTTCTCTGGTAAAAGTAGTGTCTGACTATTTGGTTTGAATGCCTCCACACAGAAGAGCAGTGTGACCTCAACTGCACTGACCAAAGTAATGACGAGTGAGAGCATTTTCAAGGGAATTCACCACACAAGAACAGGCATAACATGCAATGTTACAGTTCAAAGGGGGACTTTTGTAGCCCTCGCAAAAGGTTTGGATGACAAAAAAAAACTTTGGCTTAGGTAGGCCACTGTTTTTCAGTGCATTACCTGAAGCCACGTAAGAAAATGCAACAGCACAGTAATGGCTTAAAAAGTAAAATGTACCAAGAAGACACTGAAAATGGACAGACTTGGAGCTATTGCTCTAAAGTGCACAGCATCCAAGCCAGGATCAGTTCTTCAGTTGAGTTATGACCAACCAGTGACTTAGACAATAATTAAATGAAGGATGATGGTAGACTGTCTGTGGAGGTATGTCTAGAAGAAGAAGGAGGGATAATCCAAGTCTGTACAAAAGTTGGATAAGAAGGGACTGTTAACAGAGTTAGGATACGACCTCTGTCAGTGTCTCATTCTCTTGTCCCTGTGTTTCACTGTCTGACAGCAGAGGGGGATGAGTAGGTACAGCAATCCTATAAGGCAAATTATCTTTAGTCAACATCCTCCTGGTGGCAGAGACCAAGCGGGAATAGTTATCAGGGTTGTACTCCGACAAAGGTGGCCGGGCGCACAGTAACGGCAGGTTGTCCCTGTCGGGTCGGGACAGGAAAAGAGGGGGCCGGCGCTGGCTCTCGCCGTCCTTCAGGGAGTCTGGGAGCGGCTTGCGTTTGCTCTCAGGTAGGAGCATTATGCAGAGGACAGAGAGGACGGCGAAGGAGGCGAAGATGACATGGTGGAGAAAGTAGCCACCGTTATTCTGGAGCTCCATCAGGGAGGAGGCGGCCATGCCAACACAACCTGCTGCCAGCACCAGGCCAAGGCAACCACCTCTGATAGAGAGATGGAAGAGGAGCAGGAAAAGGAGATCAAAAATCAACAAGGGGAGGCATCAAGGTGGAATGATCAGATAATACTTTATATCTTGTCATGGCATTCTTCTCTATACTATATTTCTCTATACTTGCCAACTTCCCTACCCTGTCGGTAGCACTCAACCCCAAGCCTGTTCCTATAATGGGTCACAAATATGTAGTTTCATTTAAAAAAAAGGCTAAATAATTTCCTAAAACATCTGGGCACTTCAGTTTTTAGCAAACAATACTTAAACAGGAGTAAATTGTGCATTTGTAGGGACTATTTTTTAACGGTGGACTAATACACATTTAAAAAAAGCTTTATCATGCTTCAGCTACACAGGCAATACTTTTCATTGGATTTGTTGATAATAACAAAAATATATCAACAGCCTCGTCGCATCATGGTCAGAAGACAGACACTTACCGAACTACGGTCGGCATCACCTCACAGGCAAAGAGCACACTGAGCATGGCGAGAGCCTGAGAGAACAGCAGACCTATGACAGAGAGCACCAACACCAGGCCTCCACGCAGATCTGACACAAAAAAACGACAACAGAATCATTTTCTATTTAACTAGAACTAATTAATTTTCTGTGCAAAAATGTACAGCAGAGATAATCAACATGTCACGTGAATATCAGCATGGCATAATTTTATTTCTCAAAAGCATGGAGGAAGCTCCAATGGGATTATTTGCATATAAAGTCCCAAGTTGGGTCCTGACCCCAAGAATGAGAAAATGAAACATTTCCTTTGACCTACAGTGTTTTCTTGCAAAAACGATCCATCCCATTTCATGATTTCCATTTAATCCATGTTGTTTTATAACTCAAAACTCTGAGTTCATGAACAGTCAACAATCTACATTTGTTACGGACTCTTCAGAGTATGAATTTAAAAAAATTTGCCGGATCTTTTTCTAATTGTTGCTCAAGTTCGTCTCCTACAAAATATGTTGAGAAATGTGTTGAGTTTATTGTGAAACTGGTTTCACTTCAAGGAACAGAATAATGTCAGTGGTCCCAGTGATGCCTCATTAACTTTAAAGTAGTCAGCTGTTTATCATGAAATACATTCCTTAGTTAAGTTAAAATCATTACTTTATGATATGCATGGCACCAGTAATTGACTGTTTTTTTAAATGTATTTTTTTTTTTACTGTAAACATGTTGGACATTTGAAAATGTACGTCACCTGTCAAAAATAAATCTTAGTCTTCATTATAGTTCCAAAATATGATAACAGAATTATTGTGTGGCGTTTTGAGCCCTTTAGGAAGTTGCAATTATCTTATCATTGCCAATAGCCACAACAGCGAATGGTTGGAGGATTCATTTTGAGGCACAAATGTTATTGAAAGTAAAAAGATGGGGATGTAACGTACACTGAGTGAGGGCCAGCAGCAGCAGCGATGACAGTCCAGTGATGATGGCAGAGAGTAGAAGCATACCACGCCGACCAAAGTGATTGACAGACAAGCAGATGAAGATGCAGGCGAAAGCTCCGGTTATCACTCGGAGGAAGTAGCTGAAGTAAAAGTTGGGGGAATAACTATGCAGGTTTCTGGTGAAACAGTATTGAATGCCTGTACCAATGAACCTGGAGGAGAGACCAAAGAGTTAGAACATGCACATCTATCAAACACTCTGCATCTCACTTTTATTTTGAAATGGTCTATTTCATGGACAGGTCAGGCGAACATTTTCACACTGAGAATTTAAAAACTCACAGTGTGAAGCTGAGGATGAGACAGTTCTTCCAGATAACACGAGTCCGACGCAGCTCCAGAACTGAAAAGTACCTCGGCCGACAGTCTTCTCCGCATGCTGAATCTATCTCTATAAAACGGAAAAAGAGGATTAAAAAAATACCTGGAAAGAAATCAACCTATCCCCCTAAGAGCCAAATGCTTTCGGGCTAGGTGTAATTCAGCAGGGTTTAAGTGAAGGGTTAACATCTATTTGTTACACATTCTACTAATGGCTGCCATTAAACATATTACAATTACGATTAATCAGTATATGGGTTCTGGGAACTGAACTGAAACTTTCCAGAGAGGTTAGAAACACACTGCTTTTCAGCTTGGTGTTAAGTTTTCTAACAATTGACACTTACTCCCCCCTGTCCTTATCACTGTCATACACATTCAAATTATACTACACTCTATGACGAGCAAAAAGACGAAAAATAATTGATAGAAATAGGGTTACACCATGGTATAAAACGGAAATTATGAGGACTGATTCCTCGCTCTTAAACACGAAAAACATGCATTCAGCAGAACTAATATTCCCTCAGGTCAAACAGACGAGCAGAGACTTTATAATCTCCTCAACAGATTTGATAAATTACAAAACATGACATGTGGAAACGTTTAGAGGCTATTCCACATACAGCATAGGGCAGTGGTGGCAAAACATGTTGAGCAAACTTAAAGTTGAATGATTCAGATTAGTGATGAAAGAATGAATTGATTAGTCGATTGTCATAAAATCAATCAGCAACTATTTTAATAATCAATTTGTTGCTTTAAGTCATTTTTTCCTGCACAAATGTTTTAGGACATTGTAAACTAAAGGGCTTTGGGGTTTGGACTGTTGGTTGGACAAAACATAACATACAGAAATATAAAATAATGTATAATATAAAATTGGGAACATTTAACTAACAATTACAAACTAACTAGTGCTCTGATGAAAGCAGGGATATCAATATTTAAGTTGCCAAGATTCCTTCTGACACACAACATGTCAAGTACAAGATGGGAGTTTTGACATTGAAAAAAGAAAAACAGGTATTGCGTTCATGTCTGTCGAATCCAAAATATGACAGATTGGGCAGTTTGGGAAAGGTTCAGCATTCTTCTTGTGCAGTAAATCATGAGAAACGTATGTAAATATATGTAAAGAGATAGCTTCTTCATGCTCGAGGTAATTTTATATCCAGATGATGCTTACTGTGTTGCCTGTTTGTGTCTGTGTGTGCATACAAAGACCTGTGTGTGTGTGTGTGTGTGTGTGTGTGTGTTCTTGTTTAACTATATTCGTGGGGTCCAAAAACCGGAAATACAGTATACTTTACAACTTTAAAGGGCTGTTTGAGGGTTAAGACTTGGTTGTAGGATTAGGGTTAGAATTAGGTTATGGTTAGGGTGAGGGTAAGGTTAGGGTAAGGGGCTAGGAAATGCATGATGTCAGTGATGGGTCCCCACAAAGATAGTGCCATGCACTATGTGTGTGTGTGTGTGTGTGTGTGTGTGTGTGTGTGTGTGTGTGTGTGTGTACCTGACAGCAGGGTTTCACCAGGGTAGATTTCATCTCGCAGACAAACACCATTCCTGGTGGAAAATTCCTGGAGGCTCCTCTTCAACTGAGGGATCTGAGCTGTGGCCAGCAGCCAGCGAGGGGACTCAGGAAACACTGACACACAGCTGAGGAAAACAAGTCTGCAATAAGATCTCAGAGAGAAACAGAGCTGAAACACTCTTTATGTATTTATGGATGAAAGGACGAAAACATGCACAAGTTGTGTTTTTACCTGGTACAATTTTTGCCAATGAAATAATAAAAAACATTATTTGATATCACTGACATCTGGAAGGCGTCCGTATATCTGTGTTTTCAGTTATAAATCCTTGCTTTCTAAGTTGCTCAGATATTTAACATCCTTGGTTGAGTTCAGACACCAGAGCACAGGATATGTTAGCTTCATAAGCTTATTCATTTGAACACGTGGTTACATGTGAATTCAGGTGTGACTGTTAAAAGGTGTGGGCTTGAAACAGGAGCAAGTGCAAATTGCAGACCGGTCAAACATATCAATGTGAGACGGATGCACTGTAGAATAATTAACTGCCCTTAATCCTTCACCAAATACACACATGGTGTGTCCACCTCCGCATGCCAAGTACCGCCACCCGACTCACCACCAATAGGAAAGCAGCAGGAGCAGAGGCAAAGTGGCCACAGCCTGGAGAACGGGCCAATTGCGACACAGAACAGCGATGCCCGGCAACAGCAGCTCTGCGAACACGGCGAAGAAGCCGCTGACCATGGCAACCATGAGACGATGGGGAGGGTCACATAGCTCCAGCCCTGAGAGAGCGACGGGAACAGAGAGCGAGGATACCATCAAAACACACAGCTGAAGCTGAACTAATACATCTGTCCAAATCCAATTCATTTTCTGTCAGGAGTTAGGACATGAGCCCATTCACACATAAAGCTACGGTCTGTTGTAATATGTGTTTTTATTGATTTTATTGCCTACATGTAGAACTGATTCACTACAGAGAACAGCAAATTACCGTGGTATGGAATTCCTTACCAGCTTTTGACCACAGAAAGTTAAGATTGTATTTATTCACTCAAGAAATGGAGTAGCCAAACCTGTTCCTGTTTGTTGGTCTGTCTGTTTGAAATAAGAGGAGGTGTTTTGCTTATTGATTACTTTAGAGCTCTAAGAGGTGATAGAACAATGTCAAATTCTGTAGAGCTATCTGTTGTACTAGACAGGATTTGAAATATTGTGTTGTTTCACCTTGGTGTTTGTTGTGAATATCGTTGAGTCTTGTATAGATGTCAGATGTTATTTGTCATATGTTTGTTTTGTCATTAAAGTATTTGTTAATACATAATGTGGATCTCAGGAAGAGTAGCTACTATTGTTGTTAAAGGAGCACAATAAGGCCTATGCACGCATTACAAAGTCAATAGTGCAGGACATCACACATCCACTCAATCACCACCTTAAACGTGCGATATACTCGCCGCAGCCGTCCTGTCTCGCGCCAGTGTGATGTCATGGGAGCGCCGTAACTATTTATACTCGCACGTGGTGGTTGCGACAATAGTTGCAGTCTTCTCCTGAACAGAGGTGGAGCAACTGAGGAAAGGCTACCGACTTTGCAATTTCTACGGACTAGAAGAAGAAGAAAAAGGTAAACTATGGCAGAACTGGCAGCAGCATTGATGTCAATATTTCGATTTGATTCGATGACCTACTTTGTCGGATCAAGCCTTTCATTCACCATAAAATAACTCATCTTCACCCAGTAAGTTTACAAGAGAGACTTGCAGTCACTGAGAGTCCTGGCATCCGGTTGCCCTCAAACTCGTCCATGCTACCTCTGGTCGCGCACTTTAAATCCTTTAAATTATCGGGTTGGTGTGTCAGGGCCTTTAAACAATAGGCCTCGCTGAACCAGCCCGAGAGTGTACTGTTGTCTGGCATTGTATGTTGTACATGTATGCTGTTGTGTGTACTGTTGTCTGATGTGTTTGTGCTGTGGGAAGGCATTTCCCCTTAGGGCCAATCAAGTCTAAATTCTAAGCTAATGGGGATCTAAATAAGCAAAACTAAAACTAAACATGGAATCTACCTTTCTTTTTGTTACAACCTTGTTGCACCGTGTTTGCTAGTACAAAGCAAAGCAATATTCTGCGTACCATTTGAAAAAACATAAAGCTAGAACAACAAGCTAGATAAAGTACTCTTAACCTCAGGTACTGACGTAAACTTGTTTGGAAGTGTGTCAAGCTGTGTGAGTTTCTGCTGAACTCTAACCTCCTTCCCCAGCAGACCTCTGATTCGGTTTCCACCTCCTCTGTGCGTGTGTGTGCGTGTGTGTGTGTGTGTGGGGGGGGGTCCTGCTATTGTTTTCTCCTGGCAGGACATCACTGAGAAACATTTCTCTCAGGCCCTCATCCCACCCAGCACAACATCAGCCTAACCTATAAAAACAAAATCTGGACTCAATCTAGCCCTGACCTTGCAGGGATGTGGGAGTATGTGTGTATGTCAAAAACAGAAAAAAATGTAAGTGTGTATTTCAGATGAGACTACTACCTAGTACCACCACCTCTCAAGCAGGAATGTGTACAGTTCCTACAAATGCTAACGCAATTACATTCCTGTGCCACTTCACTCTGGTTTTAGACAGTTCCAGAAAGGAAACACGCTGTATTTGAGACAAAATGTATCCCTACCAGCCAGAGAAATCTAATCATAGACAATCAGACAAAGTCATGCTGAAGAAGGGGGTTTACACCCACTAAAGGAAGACAGCTGAGAGGCAGAAGTAAAGAAAAACCAACCAGCTGCCTGCTGTCAGTCAGCACAACACACTTCAGTTATTTCCTTCACAACTCTGCTAGTCTGTCATACAATTACCCACGCTTAAGCAATAATGTTAGTACATATCTTTCATGTTAGGAGAGCAATTCAAACATGTAAGAGGCAAATATTAATCTCATTGGTGATATAACAGTGAGCGACTGTTACAGTCTTGCCATCTCCTATCACCTGGAAACCGCTGAAGGTAAAACTATTTATCCATCACTCACTAGTAAATAATTGTATCATATACTGTACATTAAAGTTCATTAAGTTCTTGTTCTTGACTTTCAGTGACTGGAAATAAAGGTTTCAGTTGTTTGTGTTTCCTGAAATAAAGATTAGATGGTAATACAAAGATACGAAGGGCTTCTTTGCTTCTGTAAGGGCACAATGGGTTTTTCCTTATCTTTGACTGATAAGATAGTTCAACTGTTAGCTCGGTGGAAAGGCTTGTGTTAGTAATTTTTATTTCATATTTATATCACAATCTAAATGTTTCTCCGTTTGTTTTCACTGAGTTTAGCACTAAAACAAACTGTTGCTACTGATTGTGCAGTTGCTGCTTGAACAGAAACTCAGAAACCTACAGCATTCTATTCTATGCTGGGAATCAGAACAAGACCATGATTGTATTTATTACATTAACAGTATGTAACATTTACGTAATATTAGATTATCTGCAAGACAAAACATTATCGCAAACTTTAAGTCAAACACACTATGGCTGCAGAAGAACCATAAATATGAGCAACATCTAAAGTAACTTTTATTAAATAAGTCATCTTTAATATTGAGACCTAGATTTTGAGAACATGTGGAGTTGAAGGACTTTCCCCCAATCACAATTTAACATAAAAATAAACAGCAGCATGCCTTGAATCATGAACAACTGGATATACAGTAATGTTCACGTGTCTCTCCTCTTATTAACCCGTCAGCTTCTAATTTTTTTTGATCACCTTTGTGTCTGTTTTGCTACATATGTGATTTCTTTTGGTCAGGTAAATTAAAATCCCCGTAATAAATGAAAACAGACAAATGTGATTTAGCAAAGCCATGACATTTGGATAAACACAGTACCAGCAAATTACTCAGAGCAAAGCCCAGGAATCCAAAAGTGCTCTCTAAAATAAACAAAGAAGTGAGTGGCTGTGTTTGAGGAAGCTGAGGTTGTTTTTTTCAATCCCCTGGAGAAGTCTATTACTGAATAAGGCTGCAGGACGCTTAACCACAGGATAAGTGGTACAATAGTTAAATATGTGTGCAGCATACTCACTGGCAATGTACGAGGATACGAACACACCAGCGAGCATGGCGCCCTGAGAGAGACGCAGCAGCAGAAACACGACCGCGCTGCTGGACAAACACACGGCCACCCCTAACAGACTGGACAGACTGATGGAGAGGAGGAAACATCGGCGACGACCCAGCCTGAAAACATACATTAGTGTCCAATTACTATTATCTCTCATTCACTGAACACACACAGGGGGGAGACATATTTAAAAAAAAACTTTATAAATGATAAAATAACTTGAAACAATGATTTGTGAAATAATTAAAAGACATTATAAAACGTTCTCCATTTCCATACTAGCCATGTTTAAAAGGACAATTCTGGCGCCAAACGAACCTAGGGGATATTAACAGATGTGTATCCGGAGTTTTTAGCTTGAAAGACGCTAGCGCGGACCGCCGATTAGCTTACAACGCTAATATTCGGGCACAGGGAACGTAAAAACAAATCGCTATTTATACCACTAAAAAGGCTCAAAATATCACCAAACTTCAACGGTAGCATAATGAGGGTCCCAAAATGTTAACCGAAGCATTGAGAACTTTGTAAGTGTACAGACAGTTTATTGAACGAAGAGCTGTGGGTGCTCCGTGAAAGGGCTACGAGAGAGAGAGAGCTACAGGTAGTCAATGCCGCAGCACAGCCTCGTACTTCGGGAAACTGGTGGTGTACCTGTGGACGTTGTGAAGCTATGGTCACCGAACAGGAGTGTCTGTGTTGCAAGGAGTGGGACCTGTTGCGTCGCAATGCCCAAGAGACGCAGTGTTTGTACAGTCTGAATATTTCCCCTCTCTGATAAACAGGGCTGTACTTGAAACCTTTGTGGTGACCCAGACCGGAGGGACCAGATGGACAGTTATCCACTGAGTAAGTACACTAGACAAGTTATGCAGAGTGCAATTATTTCAGATATATTGAGCAAATTGCTTTTGATTTTAGTTTGCATCGCCAGCTGTAAGTCATGACTGGTTTCCAAGACGGCGGTGGCATGTAAACATGAACGCGAGTGTCTTTATAATCTATCTTTTCAATAAACTGTCAACTTACAAAGTTCTCAATGCTTCGGTTAACATTTAGGGACCCTCATTATGCTACCGTTGAAGTGTGGTGATATTTTGAGCCTTTTTAGTGGTATAAATAGCGATTTGTTTTTACGTTCCCTGTGCCCCGAATACTAGCGTTGTAAGCTAATCGGCGGTCTGCGCTAGCGTCGTTCAAGCTAAAAACTCATTCAATTAGCATGAAAACATGTCCCAGAGAGCGACAGAGTGGGTACACATCTGTTAATAACCCCTAGGTTCGTTTTGCGCCGGAATTGTCCTTTAAGGGGTTCACCTTTACTTTCGTCATTTTTATTAAGAAACACCTTTTAAAAGGTCTGTTTTTATTTCATAATTTTCCCCGATGACACCTTTATTTCATTTCAATAAAAAGAAAGAAATTATATACAATAAACCCCTGTTATTATGAAAATGAATGATGAAATAACATTTTATAATAATGAGTTGAGGATTAATCTTTTTTTCAGTTATTTCACAAATTGTTGGTTAATTTATATATTTTTTACACAATCTATTCACATGTCCATTCATGTCATAATGTCTTTTTTTAATGTATTCAATATTGAACACTGTGTGTTTCCATCTAAAAATATGAATTTTACTTACCAGTCGCACAATGTACCAAGAAGGATGTATCCCAGAATCCATCCTGTCATGAAGCAGATATGCTGCAAAGGGATTTTCCAGTAGTCATTGCAAACCAGATTCCACTGCAAAGAAAGACAAAGAAGTTCATTGACACATTCTCAGACCAAAACAAAACTCAATGTGGACAAAAAGGAAAATAGAGAGCACTGGCATTTGATTAAGTTAAAAAAAAAAGAAGAGACTAATTGTTTTTGTAATTTCATGAGTCAGGTAAAACTGTTCCATGTAGATAGCAGGCATGTATATATCTATATATACAGTGGGGAGAACAAGTATTTGATACACTGCCGATTTTGCAGGTTTTCCTACTTACAAAGCATGTAGAGGTCTGTCATTTTTATCATAGGTACTGTTCAACTGTGAGAGACGGAATCTAAAACAAAAATCCAGAAAATCACATTGTATGATTTTTAAATAATTAATTTGCATTTTATTGCATGACATAAGTATTTGATCACCTACCAACCAGTAAGAATTCCGGCTCTCACAGACCTGTTAGTTTTTCTTTAAGAAGCCCTCCTGTTCTCCACTCATTACCTGTATTAACTGCACCTTTTTGAACTTGTTACCTGTATAAAAGACACCTGTCCACACACTCAAACAGACTCCAACCTCTCCACAATGGCCAAGACCAGAGAGCTGTGTAAGGACATCAGGGATAAAATTGTAGACCTGCACAAGGCTGGGATGGGCTACAGGACAATAGGCAATTGGTGAGAAGGAAACAACTGTTGGCGCAATTATTAGAAAATGGAAGAAGTTCAAGAGGACGGTCAATCTCCCTCGGTCTGGGGCTCCATGCAAGATCTCACCTCGTGGGGCATCAATGATCATGAGGAAGGTGAGGGATCAGCCCAGAACTACACGGCAGGACCTGGTCAATGACCTGAAGAGAGCTGGGACCACAGTCTCAAAGAAAACCATTAGCGCACACAAGGTCCCCCTGCTCAAGCCAGCGCATGTCCAGGCCCGTCTGAAGTTTGCCAATGACCATCTGGATGATCAGAGGAGGAATGGGAGAAGGTTATGTGGTCTGATGAGACAAAAATAGAGCTTTTTGGTCTAAACTCCACTCGCCATGTTTGGAGGAAGAAGAAGGATGAGTACAACCCCAAGAACACCATCCCAACTGTGAAGCATGGAGGTGGAAACATCATTCTTTGGGGATGCTTTTCTGCAAAGGGGACAGGACGACTGCACCGTATTGAGGGGAGGATGGATGGGGCCATGTATCGCGAGATCTTGGCCAACAACCTCCTTCCCTCAGTAAGAGCATTGAAGATGGGTCGTGGCCCCGTAAGAAACATCTCAAGGTCCTGGAGTGGCCTAGCCAGTCTCCAGACCTGAACCCAATAGAAAATCTTTGGAGGGAGCTGAAAGTCCGTATTGCCCAGCGACAGCCCCGAAACCTGAAGGTCTGTATGGAGGAGTGGGCCAAAATCCCTGCTGCAGTGTGTGCAAACCTGGTCAAAACTACAGGAAACGTATGATCTCTGTAATTGCAAACAAAGGTTTCTGTACCAAATATTAAGTTCTGCTTTTCTGATGTATCAAATACTTATGTCATGCAATAAAATGTAATGTGTGTGTGTGTGTGTGTGTGTGTGTGTGTGTGTGTGTGTGTGTATGTATGTATATATATATATGTGTGAAGTGTATTAATCATACATTTTTGGGTAACTCAATTATTTTTCTAAAATATGATTTTTATAATCAAAGACATAAACAAATTGTGGTCAATGTGATGCATTCCTCGTAATTTGACGCAAACAGAGAGATTTCTGTGTGGAAGCAGGAATGTAGATCATGTTGTCCCTAATTGAGTTGAGATGTCTGCTGACAGTGTTATTACATTAGAACAAAGTAGTGCTCAAAGTAGAGCACGCCAGCAGCTCTATCGCTGGTTAGTACCAGTCACTAGCTGTAAGAGAAGTCTTCTCCACCTACCTCTACCATCTCCTGTATTTCAATCAATGTGTAAGAGATACGCTTATGCAGATAACATTTCTTAAAGTATTTTTCAGGTGACGAGGGTCTACTTGTGACCATGCTTAAGTTTGCTATGTGTTTTCCCTATAACAGGCATATCATTGTATATACAGTATGAATATGTACAATATGAACATTATATGGTTTTAAAAATAGATTTTGATACAGTGTCCCTCTTCAACACCGGTTTTCACCGTTTGTAGCCTAATCTAGCCCTCAGGCGTACAAGGAGGCAAAATAGTCTGACCTGCTGGTGCAACTGGTTTCAAAAACGGAAAAAAACTTAATGTATCAAGTCTGAAAAAACATGACAACATAAGCCAAGCTAATGAACGGGAGCTTTAGCAAAGAGGAGGAGTGGCCACAAGCAGATCCCCACCAACATCGACACCATAAACAATCGTCTCAGAGATCCAGTTCATCAACACAGTTGATAGAGCAGGACTATGGTGTTTCTTTTATTTTGTCCAATCCCTGTATTGGAAGGTGATAAGCACTATTGTACTGTATTCACATTTTCCTTTAATAAAGTTTTCCTTTGTCGTCATGTGCAGAGGAAGCGGTTTTTGGTAGAGGAGGCGTTCAGGGTCTCAGGAAGGAACATAGAGGCCTAACACTTCCCAGCGTCACAGTTTGTCATTGAGGGAAAACGGGGAAAAGTCTCCTCACTGCCAGTATCTATTTCCTTGAGGCCATGTTACACAGTCTATAGTCTGAGGAGAAGTTGAGGGGCAATTACCCATAAGGACTTGATCCTACTTGTCAGCCTCTGCTCTAACTTCTGTGGTTTAGAGACTACATCAAATACTCTGATGTTGTTTTAATATGTGTTACAAAATACTGCACAGACACAGATATGGGGTGTTTGTACCAGGTCACATTGAGACATATTTTTGTTAGAAGTCGTTATCTATATTTGCAGACTGGGATGGATCCTTGAATAGCTGAAGTCCAAGAAAACAGTCCTAGGAGAAGATAAACACGTGTCTACTGCTTATTTACACACACATGTAGTTGCACAACAAGACACAATCACATCTCCATTGTCTGTGTTCAGGCATTGGTAGTATAAAGTATGTAAGAGACAATCAAAGAGGAATCATATTCAGCTTGCAAATATCTCAAACAAAATGTCAAAAGAGATCTTGAAAGCGAACCCCACTCTATACTTCCTTTTTGCACATACTCTTCCTCAGAGTCAAGTTTATATGCCTAATGCATATATATATATATATATATATATATACATATACACACACACACACTGTATTTATATACTGTATTTATATGGAATACGAAGTAAGCTATTAATGTGTAAACTGCCTGGTTGAGCTGTCATCTATGACTACGGGAAACAAAGTGCCAGACAGCAGATTAGTATGTAGTCTCGCATTGCCAGACCTGTCTCCACAGCGCTGTGAAGTAGTATGAGTGAAAATGAGGCCGGGCAACAAGTTTAACCGATTCTACTGTTGTAATAGATACAAATGTGGATAAAACCAACATCCTGCAGTGGAATTGGATCCAGAAAAGCAGTTATTTTTTAATGCAATGCTGTGGCTACTCAGTGTTATTTTAGCCTACACTTCACCACCCCTGGGTCTAACTCTTTTAAGAGGTCCAAACTTAAGCCAAACACCGAACGATGACCTGCAGGCAGAACAGTCTCTTACCTCAGTGACAAAGTTGCTCTGGAGCCCCGCTACATGGGCATACTCCCACCCTACGGTGCAGGACACCCTCTCCCTGGAGACCTTTTCGGAAAAGTCCGAGGAATTTGGTGGGTACTTGAACAATTCACAGTGGCTGAAACCAGTGCCGTTCACCCAGGGAATAGTGAGGTTGAGGTATCCCTGTCTGGAGAAGTTGCTGGAGAGGAAAGCGGAGGGCAGAAGCTGCGGGTCGGCTCTGCAGTGATACGAGTCCGGGATTAGAGTGTAAAAAACGTCGCTAAATAGATTCAGCATGGCCGCGAAGTTGGGGAACCAGCTGAATAAAACCACGAGTCGGTTGTAGCATCCATAGCCGCCGGTGTGAGGGAAAATCTTCGTCTCATAATCCATTTCAAGACGAGCGTTTGCTGTAACAGATAGTTCCGTTGCCATTGCGCAGTGAGTGCGCACGCTCGACAGCAGCGACCAAGCAGCAGGTAAAGCGCGCGGGGACGAGGAGGGCGGAGGCATCTGGGGATCGACCTATGAGACACCTGCTTGGCTGCTTCCTTCAGTGACTAACTGCTGGATAACCCCTGTCATACAAAACAACACAGTCATCACAGTCCCATCTAAAGTTACCAGACATCTGTTGCTAATCATCACATTTTTTAATCTGTGCGTTCGTGTGACTCGAGTTGGTGATTTATTTGATGGAGTTAATATTGTGACAGCTTGTGGTTAGATAGTAAAACAAATAGTATATATATTCAAATCATTTGACAATAATAATAATAAAAAAAACAATGGTCAAAATCAAAGCAGCAGAGGCTGAGGTATTTATAGTCCCCCTAGTATTGGTCAAGCACCCAAAAAGCTGGATCCTACATTTCCCATAATGCAATTCAACAACATGAATGCTTTGCACTAATGTGTGTGTGTGTGCTTTTTCTAGTTGAGCAGGTGACTTGTATTTGTTTTGTCTGGCTTTGACAGGAAACTGAACTACAGACTTATATTTCATTACACTTAAAGACAGAAACAAGTTCCAAGAAAACTCTTGATTCTGTTAGCAATAACCACATATCCAGGTGATGACTCATAACACAAACAGATTTCTCTGCCTTGTGATGGGGCCGTTTATAATGTTAATTCCAGTGAATGCTTTTGGTAAAAAATATGTAATATGTTAGGTGACAGGAATCCAATGAGCACTGGTTACATAATGGCAAAGATAAAGGAAACAAATTGAGAAATTTAAATAAACCGTCTATTTACTATTGTCCATGACAAGCATGAGAGGTGATTGTGATGTGAACAGAAATCAGATTTTGGTCAAAGAAGTTCAGGTTGAGTGACTAAACTCTTCCAGGCTATAAGATTAACATATGTAACAAATCTGGCAGCCATCTCAGAGAGGGCATTTCCAACATTCAGATGTGAAACACTGAAGACATGATTACCTCATCCTGCTATCAATAGAAACTTGCCTCTTGGACCACCATAATAGTTTGGGTGGTGTTTATATTGATGTACTTAAATGTATATTCATTCTTTAAAAAAGTATATTTTCAAATGTGGCCTATTTTTTCCTTGTGAGTTGATATATTTTGGGTGTATCAGATGAACTTTATGATTATGGTTGTATACAATGCAGCTTTTACATCATGACACACGCAACACAAAATCAAGAACCAGAGGACGGCCGGTAATATTTCAAAATTTTATTAACGAACATAATCTCTGAGGAACAACAGCAGTTCTCGCGCTCTCTGTACATGCAACTGTAGAAAATAACAATTTAGAATTTTTACTTTTTTTCCACCCATCCTCATTTTCAGTTTCTCGCATTTTTATTTTTTTGTCTTTATTTTTTTTTTGCAGGAAATCAACAACAGCTAGAGGTGAAAGTACTGGATTTCTGTTACAGCACTGACAATAGCATCAACAACCGCCCTCATATACCCCACCCACCCCCCCTCTTAGCTGCTCCAACAATATGTACACAAATAAACTACATTGTACAAAAAAAATGTTACATTGTTACATCATAATCACCTGCAGCAAGCGCACGCAGCTTGTTGCTGTTAGAACCCCACATTCTACGCAATTTTTCAGACTAGTACAAAGAGGAGGGTGCAAAACGTCCTGGGAGGTTTTATTTACAGAGCTATGTACAGTATGTCTCTTTCACGCATTACAAGGAGGAAAATTTACACAGCGGAGACCAAATTCAACTCAAAACATACCACAGGTGTCAGAAAAAGAAAAAAAAGATAATAAATAGGTTATTTCTCACCATTTAAAGAGTAGTTCTCCATGCGTTTCATTAGTCCTTTTCCACTCTAAAAAAGGAATAAAGAAATAGCTACAGTCTGGGTTTTAATTAAAAAATAAACAAACTAGAAAAAAGGCTTGAAATCGTGATTCTATAAGAATGAAAAAATAGCAATTATGTATATTTATGTCCAGTAAGAAAAAAACAACAAATAACAGATCTAAAATAAACATTATGAGTGAATGTGAGGAGCAGAGGTAATATGTTGCTGACTGAGGTGGTGCCAGGCTCGGTAATGATCTGTATCACCACGGTCAAGTGCTCTACTGTGCATCTGAGGACTGATGTGTGTTTTTGTCTGTATTCAATTTTTATCCTGAAATCACTCTTTTTGTTAGTTGAATATTCACACTGGAGAATCAACGTGGATGGATGTGTTTAGTCTTTTGCTCTGTGCAGCGGTGTATCACAGACTGGGGGGTAGGGAGGGGGAATCGCCAGTCAGTTGTGTCAACCATCACCATTTCAAGCCTTTGTGGTTCAAATAAATGACTGATTACAGAAGTAAAAACAAAGGCAGGGCTTAAACCGTTAAAAAAAGGTGACACATGAAACGGAAAACACACTTGATGTCTTGTAAACAATAGTGAGAGGGCGTGGTCGGTCTGGGCAAGTAACGGTATACATTCTGCTCGATAAGCAACGTGATTGACATGCCACTGGTGCTTCATACAGGAACAAAAAAAACCCTAAGATAAACACAACAACATTCAAAACTACATACACTGAGCTAAAAAACACAAAAGGATTCTGTGAACAAACAACACCATTAAACCTGTTCCCCCAAAACTGTGTAAGAAACCAACAACAAATTAAAAACAAAAACATGACAAACAGGGGTTTAAAAACCAAATTTCTGGCTATTTGTATCCAAATATGTATGTCTATGTATACCAACCAGGATGTGTGTATCTCTCAAAAATATCCAGGACTATACATCTAGCCACCTTGTCTGCACAGTGTAATAGCAACAACCATTGCACTTGACTAGACATACCATACACAGCTAGTCTGACTGAGAGTGTGTAAATAACTTAAAACGTTTCAGATAATATTGCCATCAGGATACATGAGCAGCTCTCGCACACAGACAGGAAGCCTATGTGGTAGGTCGGGAAAGCTTTTCAAAACCAAGATCCACTAACAAATAGAGAATCAGTAAGTCATCACAAATCAACATTTCAAATGGGATTTTTAATTGAGGACTAAAAAAAACAGATCTATTCAGCATTAAGCTATTTCTTTCCGCACTGCTGTTTGTGTTAACGTCTGTCCACTTTTTGGTTCATTCTGAGAAGATTTAAGTCTTGTAACTGTCTGCTTGGGCCCGACGCAAGAACTTGACAACAGAGTAATATGAGGAAGTAACCTAACATTTAAAATCCCTGACAACACTAGCCAAACCCCTTGTGGATTAAACACTGATAAAAATTATATAAAAGACCAATGCCTATTATGATCCAATAACTGACTACCAAACTGATCAAGGTGTTGCATTGAAATCCTATAAGGAAATTGAACTCCCTATAGTCTGTGATAAAATTGAAATATATTTAAAAACACATTCCCCATTGCATTAGGTCACAGGTCTAATGCAAAGCCAATTAGTTTCTTGAGTTGTCTGAAACACTGACGCCATCCAGTGTTTAAGGTTAGAACAGCACTTAAAAAAATAAGCTGCTCACCAATATTTTACAAAGGGGCTGACTGAGAAACCTATGTCCAAAGTGAGTATGGAATAAAACCTTTTAGTTGCTGTTACAACGCCTCTGCCCATTCAATGTGAAAAGCAGACAAGCTGGAAACCGAACACATAATGAAGTGCTGAAAGACCCGCGTCCTGTTGGTTTTTGAGACAATGATGTTTTGTGATGATTAGAAATGATTTCAGTCCAATTTTTGTAAATCAAAAACCTATTAATTTGAAACCATTCTACATTAACATGATGGTTTTGCTTGTGAATGACATCTCTCACTTTCATCCCACCCATATATATCTATGTGACTTTGCCCAACAATGAGTACATTTTTTTTTCACTGAAAAAGGCATTTTCTTGGTTCAAATTTTTTCAGATATAATTGTGTAGTAAAGCAATGAATAATAATCCTCTGTCTATTCTTTAAATAAATCCTCAACAACTATTCTGCTACATCTGAGGGACTATATGGTGGTTGGCCTGTGGGAGGCCGGTTTAATCCAGAAGTGTTCTGTCAGCTATTTGTGAGTTGTGGTGATCCACGTCCAGGTGTGTTGTCTTACTTAAGTCTGGACTGAATCTAAAAATGGGATTATACAACTGTGCACTGGAGTCTTTCAAATACAGAAACGTGTACACATTTTGGCCCATGGATATGAGAGGGGAGGGGAGGGGGGGAAGTGCTGCCCAAAAGTGAACTGTACATAAAAAGATACTTTTTATTTCTTTTGTTTTTTCTACACTTAACTGAGTGATATTACAGTACATAGGTTATTTACAACTGTGCAGTAATGTGTGGCAAAATAAATTATCTAGAAGGCAGCAAGAATACATTGGTTAACGAATATAAAAACTGTACATCATTTACGGAATACAACTTTTTTTCTTCTTTTTTTTTTTTCAATTAAACTAATATTGGCTCTGTAGTGTTTCAAGTCACTTCCTCAGAAACAATGAAATGCCCAAGTAAAGAAATAGACAAAAACAATATTTCTCTCATCCTGCCAAAGCACAATTTCTCAATAGTCTCTTTAAATCTCAACATTCGTTATGTTTGTTTCTTCTGGTTGTCCTGTGGTGTTTTTGCAGTCCATGGCGGTCTGATGTATTTCTGTTGGGAGCAAGCAGGGTGGCTGAGGAGCACTCCGGTCTGTCCTCAGATATCCATGCCCGTCCTCTTCTGTTTAGCCAGGCTGAGAGGCTGCAGGGTCTCTTCCTCTCAGACACTGGGCCCTGACGTGCACACACATCGCTAGCCCTAGGCCCAGGCTCTGTTGCAGTGCGAACAGAGAGGGCATCTTCTGGGTATACGGTCTCATAGCCCCAAAACCATCAGCGGCAGGTTCCAGGTTCCTGGTCTGTCCATCCCAGCTTTCTTATATGAAGATTGACATGATGCACCACAGCTCTGTTGACTTCCTCCGGGTCAGCGCTGGACTCTAGTTCTCCTGGCCCACCAGGAGCCCTGGGTCAACAGGGGAGGCTTCTCCTCAGTCCCTCCTCAGGACAGGCACCACGCTGTCGGGAGAGCTCTTCTCTGATACTGACTCCCAGTGGTGGAGTTGGGTCTATTGAAGCAGGGACCAAAAATGAATGCAGAAAATATATCTCTGTCCCCTGTCTCACCGAAACTGAGCACTGAGGAGTTGTGTCCCGATGTCAGAGCCTCAAAGCAAAAACGGTTTCTGCTTCTCACACTCTGATCAAACAAAAGTGTAAAAACTTTGAGGATGAAAGTGCAAGTTGTGTTTTCTTTTCCCCCAGTAAAAACATGTTTCCTTCTTCACAGAAGGGAATCCAGAGCAAGTTTTTCATCTTTACTCTTTTTCTATAGAATATAATTTTTTTCCTGTCTAAAGTCCTCTTTCAAACTTGCTAGCCCTTTCCATTCGTTCTGTTCAACGAAGTCTCTTTGAGAAGAAGTTATTCAGACAAAGTTTGCTCTAAATCTGTGAGCACAGGTGTGTCATGCAGGCAGCAGGACAAAGTCGTCGTTGACATCGACCATTGGCACGTAGAAGGACGGCACTTCGTTGACACAGAGGGACTTGTGCCCTGCTGGGTCCAGCTCCTGGACCTTCAACTGCCACTCCATCCTTTGCACTGCATTGAGGGCTGCTGCCTCGTGCTGTTGCCGCATCAACAAACATGTCTGGGGGAGAAGAAGCGAAGCATAAATCCACTTGGTATATACATAATATTATGGTATCAATGCCTTTAACTGATGACATAGCAGCACATCACTGCAGAGGGCCGATATTTACCTTCATGCGGTCATATTTATCATCCACATCCTGGATCCAGGATATGAACTGACGAGCGTTGAAGCGATCTCTCACAGATTTGTTCTCATCACCCTGAGAACATACACCAAGTTACAATGTAGATTTAGTAATGGGTTATGTAATAATTGGCTGTCTCTAATACATTCAGTTATAATTGACTTTACATTTTAGTGTATATTTAAAGATTTCCTACCTGGCTCTCTGATGGCATATTGTATACTTCAGAGTCCAACAGCATAGTGCAGGCGCTGAATGGCACAGCCTGATTGGCTATTGTCCTGGCTGCTCTGCAGTGGACCCTTAAAACCTCCTGCTCACATGAAACAATCAGCTTCTCCTGTGATCAGTAACCAAAAGAGAGAAAGAAAAATTAATATTCAATATTATGTTGGGCATCAGGCTGGTGAGGTAAATACAAATGGGTCTTGATCAACAAAGCTGCTACGTATGTTTCACAGAAATGGTCGTCCCTTAACTAGCGAGAGATGAAATAGATTTGAGTCTGCAATTCACTCTGGCTCAACCTAGGAGTAGGGTGAATGCAGATTTCACTTGCATTTCTATTCTATTCTATTTAGTGCTCATAGGGTTCAATGGACGTGTGTTGCTGTATGTATAACAGGGAGTGAGCAATGAATGAATCAAGGACACAGAATATAGAAATGTTATTCCTTACCCGTTCTATGCTGTGCTGCAACCTGAGCTTCCCTCTTACTGCCTCCTGTTGTCTGAAGAGCTCCTTCAGAGGTTCTGACAGCGATGGAGGTGGGGCAATCTGATAAACAAACAACATACCAGTATTATATACATTCATCGTAGGGCCCCGCAAATTATGCAAGGGCCCGCCTCCTCCCCGTGTGTCAATGTTTTCAACTCTGAGAGTGAATTGTGGGAACAGTAATAAGGTAAAACGTTTGATAACCGCGTCACGAGTGAACATGCATTCATGTGCGTTAATATGCGCACGCAGATTTTTTTTTTTTTTGGTTTAACAGCAACTGACTGGTGGAATAAGTTATTGTCATTACATATTATAAATCATTATTGCGTGTGACCCCGAGTTAGGACCAGGGAGAAGGTAAGACCTCCACGTCACTTGGTCAGCCTACCAAGGCATTTGTGCCGGGTTATGTCTGCCATGTCCCCGTTGTGTGTGACCTCATCTACCTAAAAAAAAAAATCGCTTCTCATCAATCCCCAGAGTCTGTTTAGAATCTCTGCAACATAATGGCTCAGGGGAGAGCTGACAGCCACTTAAAAATCTTCACCGCCTTACTGTGAGTCGGCGAAAGCCTGGTGACAATTTCCTTTATTTTTCTTTACTGCTGTCAAAATTAGACAGGTTACCAGAATTAGACTTTCATTCCAAACATTTTTAAACCTACTCACTACCTTGGCTATATCATTAGGGGAAAAGGTAAAGACACCATAACTTACCACAGGGATGTGAAGCTTGCTGAGAGGCTTGCCATCCAGCAGGTAGGAGCCAGTGTAGGTCACATATTCAGCGTAACACTGTGGGGCCTGTGGGGTGATGTAGCACAGAATCTTCCTCTTTTCCTCAATCTTCTTCCTGATCTGCAGGTACTCAAAGTAAGGGTTGGAACGGTCACTGTGGTAGGGCTCAATATCATCCAGCTTGATGGCATTGACTACTACAGCCAAAGTCTGTTGAATCATTTCCCTAGTCTGCTGCATGGCTGTGTTTACCAGCTGGACCTGGACCTGCTGCCCAGCAGAACGTGGAAATTTCCTCTTCCGTGGGTGCTGGGTCTGAGATTCCTCTTCATCCACGGGGAGAGGGCGACCTTTTGTCGTCTTACTGATAACCACTGGCGCAGAAGTTGTCACAGAAGTAGGTACAGACACTGTTGTGGTTGTATTAGATGCAGTAGAGGAGACAGTAAGCACAGGTTCTTTGTCTTTCTTCAGAGCTGGGAAGGAAGAGTTTGAGGCGGGTGTCATGGTTCTAGTAGAAATTGGGTTGATGGTCACTATTGGACTGGTTGTTACAGGGGTGGCAGTGGCAGACGAGGTTATTATGCTGGAGGTAGGAGGGGCAGCAGTAGCAGAGGGATTGTTCTTGGCGCGATTGCGAGTTATTCTTTGAGGGATTTCATCCACCTTCTTGGGAATATCTACAGTGGTGGACACAGTGGTCAGGGTTACTGGTGTAAGCTTGGATGTGGTCTCTTGAGTGTCTGGTAGTTCCACTGTGCTGGAGAGGGCAACTGCCAGTGGGAGCTGAGGAAGAGGACTGCATGACACAGATTCTGCTACGGGCTCAGACATCTCCTCCTGTCTCACCTCTGACTTGATAGCAGACACTGAATCCATGGGTAACTGCAACGACTCAGTGATGGAGTGGATCTGAATGTGATGTTGCTGAGTGGGATCCGATTTCACAGATGAATAGAACATACTGGGATCCGACTCATCGGGTTCTCCATAAGGTCCTTTTCTTTCCAACATGTTGTCCTGTTGCTGTGTTAGAGAGAGAGAGCTGTTGACTGGCAGACTCTGAGGCTCAGGGTCCAAATCTTGCTGGAAATTGACATGTGGTGAGGGTACAACTAAGTCTTGTCCAGTAGATTCTCCTAAATCTAGGTCTCCAGCAGGGCCTGAAATCTTAGCCAGGCTTGGTAAGTCCACCTCCATAATGTCTGGGTCCTCTCTGTCTGTAATGGTATGTCCAATGTGGGTCAGCATAGTCTTGTTGTGGTCAGCTAGTTCTGGGTCTCGAGACTCCGCTTCTTCAGACTTATCTGGTAGTGGTAGGTCAGGCAAGGAGAACGGTCCCAAGTCATCCAGTTCATCTGCATCAGCTGAGAATGGGTCTGCCCAGGGCACCACAGGCTCAGGGCCCACCGCTGGTGCTATGTGGCTTTCAGTGGAAGCACTGAAGCTGTGCGTGATCTGTCTGCTGTCTGGTTCTTCACATGTTGACTCAGTGTCCATCTGGTGACTTTCCTCTATGCTTGGCTTGTTACATTCCTGGAAGAAAGACTCCAGCCTATTGGAGGATGATGAGGTGTTTAAATAGTTGGGTTCCTCATCAATAGCTGTGTCAGGCCTCTCTGGAGAGGGGATATCAGCCACAGCCTCCTTCTGTTCATCAAAGTCCTCTGGTTCCTCTTTGTGCCACCTATTCCAGGTAGCATAAGGGGGAGTGACAGAGGGATGTCCAGACAAGTGCTGGATATCACTGTCTGAATGGTATGGACTGGTTATTTTGGAGACCGCAGCCTCTATCTCCCCATACGTCCTGTGGGGAGATTTGAGGTCCATATCAGGGTTCCAACCAATGCCGTGATCAAAACAGTTCTCTCCATGGATGGGTGCAGAGTGTGTGGGGGAAATATCCTGGACCTCTGGTTCCTGCCGGTCTGGAGACTCTGCAGGCCAGCTCTTCCTAAGAGGGTCCTCGACTGGAGGGGAGAAGGAACGTGGCTCCCTTGTTTGCTCCGGCTCCTCCATTGCACAGTGGTCTCCGTCAGCTCTCTCATCCATATCACCTTCGTCCTCAAAGTCCTCCTCTTCTTCTTCATCCTCATCCTCCTCCTCCTCCTCCTCCTCCTCCTCCTCTTCCTCCTCTTCCTGCTCTTCAGTGACAGAGGGAAGATCTGACAGGACCAGGTTAGGCTCACTGTGGTGAGGCTCAGAGATGTCATCGATGTCCAGGGGTGGCAAAGCAGCAGGAGCAGGAGTTGGCGGTGCAGCAATGTCAAAGCAGGGCTCCTGGGGGTCTGGCCTGTGAACTGGTGTAGAGGGTTTTGGCAAGAAATTGTTGTATACATTGTCATGAAGGTGTTCATTGCCCTCTGTGCCAGCAAGAGTTGGCGCTGCCACATCTGGTGTTGGAAGAGCTGGCTCCAGCCGAGGGGACAACATTCTAATTGGGGAGAAATAAGGAGATGCCAGGCACTCTAGTCTATCCCCAGTTGCTGATTTGTCCTCTAGAGTTTGGGAGGAAGATGACGGATCAAATTCAGCCGTTGGATCACTCTGCTGTCGAAGGAACTTGTCAGCCTCAGCCTTGAACTCGTCCTCCAGCGGCCTGCGGACGTCAGAGGATGCCGAACGACTGACGAGTGGTAGCTGGAGGTTCTTTGCAGGGGTGGGACATGTGCCCTCCTGGAAACTCTGAGAGTTAGAGTACCTGCTGGGTGGACAACAGAAAGACAAGACATTAGAAAATATGTCACATCCAGTAACAGTAACCACACAGTACATTTGCACGTTTGAATACCTTTCAAAGAAGGATGGAGAGCAGGCATTCATTGAAATGGTCATAGCTGATGAGTTCTGGCAGTCCAGCCCATCCAACATAATGTCGGGGTAATCCTCTGCACTGCAAGATGGGGTACGTGGTGTCTGCATTACTTCCTCAAAGCTGGGGCAGGAGATGACAGATGTTGGTGTGGGGACACCAGTTGGCCTGTTTTGATCTGGCCTGGGAGAGGCAGGGAGGTTCTCCTTTATTTGGTGTCCAGCCAGCCAGTCCTTTGAGTTTTGACCATCTGTCTGCTGGAACTTCCTGCTTGGGGACATCATTTGGGCCGGGAGACCCACATCCTTCAGCTTCTTCTCTTTAAGACCAGACTCCAGACTGTTGGATTTCTTTGATGACAGCTCACTGCGATTTTTTCGTACTTCCTCTGTGGACTTAGTCTTGTCCTTGAGTTTAGGGTCCCCTGACTTGGGTCTCAGCTTCTCCATCTGCTTCATCCTTTCTTTATGTCTCTTGTGGCGCTCTTCTATCTCCTGGTCTTTAAGACTCAACATTTGACCAAAACTTGTCATTTGATAATCACCATCCACCAACAGTTTTTCACGTGGACGATTATCTTTCCTTACCGTGTCTTTGGACTGAGTGAGCTTTTCATTTTCATCCTTAGCCTTAGATTTAATGTGGTCCATTCTGTTGTCTTTGTCCAATGTATCCCGACTTCTGTCTTTTTTCATATCAAATTTAGGACTTTCTTCTTTTGACCGGTCTTTCAGAACGGTGACCTGTGGGCTATCTTTCAACCCTGACTTCACATCCTCTTTGGAGTGTTTAAATGACCCAAAGCCATCGATGTACTTATTCTTCTCCTCCTTTATTTTTTCCTTGTGTTTCTCCTTTTTCTTTTTGTCCTTCGTCCTGTCACTGATGACACCAGTTGCTTTGTCCTTTTTGGACATCTCTTTTTCAAATTCCAACGTTTTGTCAAAGTCGTCTTCGCCATCTCCCTTACTTCCATATGGGAATGTGTAAGGGTCTGCCTCTAGAGGCATGGGCTCTTTCTCAAAAGGTAGACTCTCTCTGCGGCTGTAGGACTCTCTTATCTCCTCCGTTTTGTCACGTTTGTCTCCTTTGTCCTTCTTGACCTTTTCTTTCTCCTTGTCGTGGCTTTTCTTGGACGAAGATGAAGAGGAATGGCGATGCCTCTCTTTCTCTCTGAACTTGTCCTGGGGAGTAGATATGGACAGGGAGTCTCTCCTGTCCTCAGACACATCGGTCAGGCTGATTGAGTCGTAGTAAGTAGTGAGGACTGGCTCATGACCTCGGTCAGTGAAACTATCTGAAGAGATTTCGCTGTTCTTGTCATTGGAGTCATCCTTGTAGTCATTCATAGCTTCCTCCTCCAATTTTTCTAAGAGGGACTTTTCATTCTCACCACTGCCTTTTGAGGGTTTCCTTTCCTTAGAATGGTCCAGCTTGTCTTTATATTTGCTTTTTGTCTTATCCTCACTGGTGTCCCTTTTGTCCAACAGCTTCTGCTTGTTTTTCTTCTCTTGATTTGAGTCCACTGACATTCTGTCTTTTCTTTCCTTATGTTTCACATCTACAGAATCTTTCTTATCTTTGTTGTGTTTCTCTAGGGAGCCTTTCCTCTCTTTACCTGTGTCAAAAGTGGCCTTTTCTTTCTTCTTTTCTTTGTGTTCTTTGTCTTTTGCCTTTTCTGTGTTATGTTTAGCCTCCGCGGAAGATTTTCTAATTTTTTCTGAGGGGAAGTGATCCAGCTCATCCTGATCAGACGTTGAGTCTTTTCTGATGGAGTCGGACACAAGTGAAACACCACCATTGTAGCTGTCCTCATCATCATCACTTTCATCAGTGAAGATGTCCGCTATCTTGTACCAAGCTTTCTCACGGATTTTCTCAGGTTTTCTTTCCTCTTTCTTTACCTCCAAGAACTCCTTCTCCCTATCAGCATGTTTGTCTTGAGATGCCTTTTCTTTCTTGTCCTTGGTCTGATCTGAAGACATCTTGCGATCTTTGTCTTTGCCATGAGACTCTTTGTGTTTGTCCTTAACTCCCTCCTTCTTGTCTTTGGTGATCCGGTCTGCGTCCTTTTCCTTGACAATTTTTTCTGCAGAGCTTTTCTCGCTCTTATCCTTTTCCTGATCAGCTCCTCTGTCTTTTGTTTTCTCTTTGTGCTTGTCAGCTTTTGTCTTTTCTCGCTTTTCTATTCCCTCACCCTTCTTTTCTTTCTCCTTTCCAGAGTGGTTTCTTTCTCTGATTTCACATGATTTACTGACAGCATCAATTTCTTTGAAAAAAGTATCATTGCCATATTCATCTCTTACAGATTCCTGCTTGATTTTTATGTCCTTTCTTTCCTTTAAGAAGTCATACGAGTCTTTACGGTCTCTACTGTTCTCCAGAGAGTCCTTGTCTTTTTTGTCTTTGACTGTTTCTGTGGACTCCTTCCGCTTCTTCTCTTTCTCCACTGAGTGACTGGAGTTTAATTTTTGTTTTTCTGACCAGTCTTTTTTCTTTTCATTTGTCTTTTCAGAGGAGTCTTTGTCTTTCTTCTTGGAAGTGGCTTCTTTCTCTGATCTTTTCTCACTGTGATCAGATTTTTTGTCCTTAACTTTGTTTTCTTTCCTCCTCGTCTCTTCCTTAACAGTCTCAACAATTAGTTTAACAGCGTTGTTGGCTTTGTATTCCTTGTACTCTTTGACAGGAGCGTCCCAGCTGTCATCTCCATACAGGGAGGAGTCAGAGGACATCTCGGAGCCCCATCGGTCATGATGGTCATCTGAGGCACTGAGCTTTGTGTCCTCTAAGTTGAGGAAACGGTTGTTGACGTCATAACCTTCATACTCAGGCTCTTCCTTCTGTGCTTTGTCTTTTTTACATTTGTCCTTCTCCTCCTTGGTGTTTTTCTCCTTGTCCACCTTCAGATGCTTTTCCTCTTTCTGCTCACTTTTCCTGTCTGTCTTTGAGGAGGACTTCTCCTTGGACTTTTTCTTTTTCTCCTCTTTGTGAGCCTTTTGTTTCTCCTCCTTGGGCTTCTCCTTCTCCTTGACAGATTTTACAGGCTTCTCCCTCTCCTCTTTGTTGGTCTTGTCCTTGGTGGAGTCCTTTGTTTTCTTATTTTTCTCCTCTTTCGCTGTTCTGTGCAGGTCTTTTCCAGATGACCAATCCTTATCCTCAGACTTGCTTTTCGAAAGCCTATCCTCTTTTTTGGAATGGTCTTTTTCATGTTTGGATAACTTGACCTTGCTCTCAACTGGCGATTCTGACTCAACAATTAGGGACTTCTGTCTTGAATCATCAAAATCAAAAGAGTAGCTCTTGACAAATTTCTCATTCATGTCTTGATTGAGCACCAGACTAGGAGCTTTGTCCTTTTCCTTATTTTTGTGCTTGTGCTTCACTTTATGCTTTTTCAGCACTTTGCCATCTACATCGGTTTTGGAGACCGCACTGTCTGCATTGGAGTTTTTGTAGAGCTCAGAATTTTTCTTGTCTACTGTACTACTGTGCACATTGTTATTCTTCTTTTTGTTCTCCTGCGCTTTCCTCTTAACTTGTTTTATTGACTCTACACTGGAATCAGCAGAGGAGTAGTCAGACTCGCTGGACAGTCTTGTTCTGACAGAATCTGAGAGAGAACTGACGTCTGACCATGTAGGAGATGACACAGTCTTCCAGCCATCTGTCCTCCACTGCTTCGGATGCTGTTCTGCTAATGATGGTACTTGTTTCTGAGAGTTCGAGTTTCCATGGGATGAGGAGGAGGATGCGTTAAAGCCAGGGGAGTCTTTCAGGCTCGTTGCAGAAGAGTCCTTTATACTGTTTGAGCCCTTATCATCCTCACTCTCCATATCGCCACAATCAGAGTCAGATGTACAGAATTTGTCATTGACTTTACCAAACCTGACTTCTTTACTGACATTATTTTTACTCTCCTTCTTCCGTTTCTTTTTTACTTTGTTCTTGTCTTTTTGTTGTTTAGAGCTCATGCTGCCAGAGTCTCTGATCTTGGTATTTGTTTGCTGGGCTTGCCGTGGCGTAGGCGCTGGCGTGAAACACGTCCTATCATCCTCGTCTGAACTGTTACTGTCAGAGATGATCCGCCTGACAGTTTTCTTTGGTGTGAGCGAGTTGCTTTTGGAATAGGTTTTGACCTCCATCTTGGGTATGGCGATGAAGCTGTTGGCCTTGGGGACTGGTTCCTTACGGAAGTCTTTTTTCAAGAGGTGTTTATCATCCACAGGAGGAACACGTTCCTCCTCATCATCCTCGTCAAATTCATATTCATCCTTGACGGGCGTGACAGCAGATTTAGGAGGGTCTACAGTTTTCCCCTTCAACTTCAACTTCTCAAACTCTGAGTCCGTGTTATTGCCATCGACAGAGCTGGACGGGGCAAATGAAGGGGCATCTTCCTCCTCTGAAGATTCTGTGGAAAGTAAAAAGAGGCATGATCAATACACAATTTCATTTGCAGCCCCATCTACTGTATTCATTTGCATAACTTATAACGGTCATGTAATTAGGTGACTCAAAGATTGAATACTACATACCTGATGAACTTTCTTCACTTGAGGTGTAAGTGCCTTTCCCCAGCAATAGATTCAGCATAGTTGGAGAATTGGCAACCTTCAACGCCGTTTCACCTCTCCTGTTGCTTTGACGTGGGTCCCCTCCATACCGTAAAAGTAGCTTAACCACCTGAAACAAATAAAATAAAATATTTCATGAATATAAAGTGCAATTTAAGTTCTTTTGTGGTTCAGACTTTAGAGGTTATAAAGTGAATGTACCACTAGCTTCATGAATAAGTTTGACAGACAGTTGGGGTAATGATCTCAAGAGAAAGACTAGAAACTGACTCTCTACCCGCATTGGTTTTTCCATGTTTGGAGTCTTATGATAACTGGATCTGTTGTTTTGCCTTCTGAATTTAGAAATGTAATTTTGTTTTTTGTACCTTGAAATGTCCATTGTTGGATGCATCGTGTAGAGGGGTGTCATCATCCAGACCCTTGGTGTTGACCTCTGCTCCGGCTGCCAGCAGCTGCTTGGCCACATCATAATATCCCCTGTTGCATGCCTCATGCAATGCAGTCCAGCCTGAACATGTAAAGAATTACTATGTGTGAGATTGGTAGAGCGGCAGCGTTTGAAAAAAATTTCATATAAATGCAAGATTGAATGTCTACACTAGAAAAAGCATTTAAGCTTTCTGAAAGGTTCCTAATGTACTGTGTAGAGGCATATACTGTGCGTGTAGTATGTGCGTATACTATGTGTTTTGTCATATATATATAGTTTCAAGGGGGAAGGAATGTGTTCATGGTGTGAGTTGTATGTTCAGTATTTTATATTTATATTATAAATCACAATAAAAACTGTGTGTATGTAACGTTTGAATGAATATATAGTGCTTTGTGCACAAATTAAAAGACTATAAAAGGAGCCTCTTACCTGCAAAGTCTTTTACATTCACATCAGCTCCCTCGCTGATGAGCTCCTTGATGCGGCGTACCTCTCCACGTATTGCTGCTCTGTGCAGCCGAGTCTCTCCTCTCTCATTCCGTTTATTCACTTTGTCTTTGGTTTTAGATGCAGAGTTTGGCGTTCCCTTCTGACCCATACTGGACTGTGACTGATGCTTTGGTGTTGTGTCTGTGGGTAGGAGATGGACACACATTTCAACACTCGTACAGTTTCTTGTGGCACATTTCTTAAGAATTTGCTTACATTGTTGTTTCTATTTCGTCTGCTAATATTATAAATACTAGTTTGTTTGAACTGCTTACAGCCAGAAGGGGGCAATCTTACTCTAACAATCAGCAGCAGAGTACTTGGAACTACATCACTTGAGCTCATTTCATCACATTTACAAGATTAAACCCAAGCCTTAATCACATTTACATTATTGAGTTTGCACAGCTATTGCTCCAAATGATATTTGAAACACACTTACTTAATCTATGCTCATGCCTTCAGGCATGCAACAAAGGAACACACAACAAAACACACAAATAAAAGTGGCTATGCATTGTTCCTCACCAACCTAATTGTATCTCAAATGTCAACAGTAAGAGAAAAAGTACAGTGTTGCAATAATAATACTATTTTATATCTAATACATTGATGGCAAAATGATTGTGACTACCAATAATGACATAAGGAGGAAGTAAATATGAATAATCATCTAACAGCAGAAAGTCTGAAGAAGTCATTGTGATTTGACTCAGGTGCTGAGATTGCATTAGTTCCAGATTAATGCAATACCACCGGAGAGTTAGTTTCATTTCCTTGACGGTCCCATGCTGTATTTTAGAACAATAATTACACTACTGTAGATAAATATGTGACTGTTACGGCTGCTAAAACAGAACAACACCTTTCTGACTGAGAATTTATGTGGATTAGCTTGTATGACTAGATTCAAAATAAGCACCTGGTCTCGCCCAGAGGCAGAGTATGACCGAGATGAGGCAAAAAAAGAAGAAGAAAGAAGCAGATTACGAGCTCAACCGCCAACATTTTTTACAAAAACAATCAGCCCAATGCCTCCTCGCCCCAGCCTCTCCCTTTAAGCCCACCTTCAGTCCTCTCTCCCAAACACACACAAACACTGTCTACATACAATGCTCCCCCCCCATCCGTCTTTCCTTGTCCGCCACCCATCCACAGAAGACGTGGCCTCCATGATAAGCACGCACCTGGACTGTTGACGGACTCCTCAGCTGTCATTTGCATGAGCAAGGCCACCTGCTGCCGCTCAGAGAGGGGGTACCCGGCCCGGATCCCGGGCATCCCCATTCCAAATGGCAAGCCCGCCTTCCGGGTGTTGGTGGGCTCCTTTTTAATGCGCTTCCGCTCTGGACCTGGTTTCTCTGTAACGAAAGTGAGAGGAGAGAAGAAATATTAATTTTATTACACTGCATAAACACACATGTATGCATGCACTTGATGACACATTCACGCACACACAACAAATCCAATGTACTGAACGTTGTGAAGGTTAAGTCATGTGTTATTAGAGTTATACCAATAAAAGACATTCAATATTATTTTTCTTTGGTCACATTTATTATCTATCTCGCTGTTGTCGTGACTACTAAAAAGTATTAGATATCTTTTTTTTGCCACATCATTACATATTGTTTCCATAAAAACAAAACAAAGTTATTTGTTTCTTAAATGTGTTGTCTAAAGTAAAACCTTCACCTATTTTTCCTATATCTAACAATCTTTCACCATTACGACTATTTTCAAAAGCACATTTAATATATATATATATATATATATATATATATCTATATATATCTATATATATATATATATATATATATATATATATATATCTATATATATATATATATCTATATATATCTATATATATATATATCTATATAAAAAAAACAGTAGGACTAATTTTAAATGTAGATTATGTTTTGATAAATCCTAGTCAATAAATGATCAACAGTATTAACGAAAACCACAACGAAAACACTACAAGTGTTACAAGGTGTCCTTACTGGTATCTGACTGATTATTTTGTTAGACCAAAAGTATTCAATCTACAATGATTTAACAGTGTTCTCAAAACAACACACACACTGCCCCTGCAAATGATGAAATCCCATGCCTATCGTCTAAATAAAACTGTAAAGAAAAAAGAAAAAACATAATATTTGCAGACATACTACATGTATATGTAGCCCAGTATGTGAGAGGTTTGGTAGTAGCAGGGTGGCTTTTTTTTATTTATTACCCAGATTCCCCAGAGGAAGGGAGGGGCCAACAAGCAGTGTGTTTATCTGTCTGTCTGTCTCTGAGCCAATCAGTCCGGATCGAGAAGAGAGGAAAGAGGGTGGGACTTGGCAGACCAGCGGTTATTATGAAATAGTTGGTTTACATTTCAATTCAACACGGCCTTGCCAAGGTCACCACATGCCTGCCTGCGTGCCTGCCAGCTTTACTGGAGACATGGCGCTACTGGACAAAAGCAGCTGCTCCCCAAAGACACACCCAGCAATTATTTTCAGTGGCAGCATACCATCTGATGACCCTTACGGAGGATAACGCTACACATGACTGTAACACTTCATCACTGAGGGGGAACAACTCCCACAGCTGACAGCAAGAAACCGCTAGCAACAATGCAGACTGCTACAACAAAGAAAGAAATGGGAACAGCAAATGTCAAATGTGCATGCACAGAGACACTCGTAGATGGGTGGATGTGTCTGAGTCTGATTTCTTTGGGACTTTTCTCATTCCAAGACTGGCTGCATTGTTCAAGGCCACAAACACACAAGTAAACAAGGCAAGAAGGAAGCATGGTGGCTCACGCTTCCGGTGGCTAAAGGCTTTCCAGGAAAAGATTTTTCCAGTCACAAGTACAGAGCTGATGAACTTTCATGAACATCTGTGAACACTTACAGCTAATGTGCCCCCACCCCTCTTTGATACACTCTCACGTTCCTCAAAGCATTTGCCATTTAGACACATTCCTTCAGCTAGGACTTTAACAGCGGGAACCACAGAAGCAGTCCGAACATGTTGTTTTTTTGAGCAGCAGAACAGAGAAAGTGCTACGCTAGCTTTTCCAGGCTATGTTTACAAGATTTAGAACCAGGAAGGCAGTTATTACCCCGATGCACCCATGTAGAGGACTGCTACTAAACAACACACAAGGCCAAAGTCTCAAATACAAAATTCATCATGACATGGGGCACTTGGAGGAGGTCAAACTAGCTATACTAGCTAGGTATAAAAATGACAAATTCTAAACCCAGAAAATGGGTACTGCCTGTACAAATGTGTGCGATTTTACATTTGACAGAATGCTGTAGAAAATGGGACACAGCTACATACAACATTTGTTCCACATGTTTACAGGAAGGGATATTATTTGGCTTTCATAAGGTTTGTGTTTGGTTAATCAACCTGAGAATTTAAGACAGCTATATTTAACATGAAGGGGTCCAATGTATGCTCACTATCAGTCATCCTTACGGGATTTTAAAAAATACATGTCACATGAGGACTACTGGGTTACACAAATGAACAAACATTTACACAACATACTGTGCCTACTTGCATAGTGTGTATTTCTGTTGAAAGTCTATCTAGGGAACACTGCTAGGGCTTTTTTGTGTCTCAGAAAAATCATATTAGTCAGCCTACAAACAGGGTTGAGACCTTACTCTGCTTACTGCTTGAAACTTGACTAACAAGATAAGAGAAAAGGAGAATAAAAAAGGAAAGCAAGCTAGTTAGGGATAGTCACCCCATGAATAGACTGTCTACCTGAGCCAGGGGAGGGGACAACATCAAACATAAATGCCTGGTAATAATAGAGGTAGGTTTTGATAGGGAAGGCAGACAATACTACAATTTTAGCTCACGACAAAACAAAGAGACTGTTTGGTTCAGTAAGCCAACACAACCTCATGACAAGAAGAACCAGTCTAACCAGTCCGACCAGGTATGTTTGATTGTAGCACTTTAGAGTAAAACCAGGGCTCCAGACTGCATTTTGTGACCGTTTTTTTTTGTTGAGATAGTGCCAGTATTTTATTACAACTACTCGCACATGTGCGACCTGCAAATTTGATGACTGTTTGATTTATTTTTTTAGTTCATGTTGAAAAGGAGGAAGAAGGAGAAAGAAAAGCAGGAGAGAGCGAGTCTGCCAGAGTTGGCCAACGTGGGTGGGAGGGGGAGGGTCCGTGAGCGATTAGTCAACTGCGTGGGTAACGTCATCTACACTTGCGTGTTTCGGTTCCGTAGAGTCACACTCATTGTCCGCACATGATGTTGCACAGTGCTGTTGTTACCATGTTTCCGTGAAAATCATGATGTTGCAGTCCATAATACATTTACGAGTGGTGATCCGCAACCGAAGATCATCCATTTTGTTTGCTAAAGACATTGACGAAGAAAATGCTGCGTAGTAATAGTCGTTAAGGAGCACTTAATTGCCTATACATTCACTGA
Source organism: Sander vitreus (assembly GCF_031162955.1). Lineage (NCBI taxonomy): Eukaryota > Metazoa > Chordata > Actinopteri > Perciformes > Percidae > Sander > Sander vitreus. The sequence goes on along the minus strand of NC_135855.1, from coordinate 19,824,245 downwards.
TTTATTTGCATTTTTACATCAATGCTAATGTCACCTCCGACATTTACCACACGCTGTGCTTCCGCTCCCTCACTTGGGGGAGAAAGGTGGAGATGTGACAGCAGAGAGCAGAGACCGCTTCTTTGAAAAAATATTCTATATAGGCTGCTAAATATATAGCTATTTACCTCGTAAAACAAATAGTGCTTGTGTGAGTGTTGTAAGCTCCTATCTATCTCTGGCTCCCTTATCACTCAATCTTTCCCACACTGGGCATTAGATAGTTAGATACTCCCCTTTTCATGGAAGCAAAATCACCTTAGGGGCCATCCACATGGAGACGCTTTTTGGTGCAAACGCACGTTTAGCATCGTTTGGGCCCGTCGTCCACACGAATCCAGTAAACGCACTGCCTGAAAACGCACTTTTTTGAAACCTGGTCCCAGGGTGAAAAAAAAAAAAAAAGGCTCCCTTTTGGCTTTGTTTGGACGGCGAAGCCGCATATTTTTTCGTATCGATGATGTCATCCCCACACCCCTCGACCTCTTACCCGCGGCCACTGACACACACGACTGCGGTGAAGCTATAAGCGAGCATATCCCATCTCCATGATCAAACAAGCTCACTTCATCTAAATACTTGTCTAAATAAATGTCTCTGCTCCCTGACACTTCCCTCTGCTCTGCCGGTCCTGGATTCTACACAAGATATATTGCAAACGTTATGTAGCTAACGTTAAACATCGCTAAAGCATCTACGTTACGTTAACGTTAGCTGCTTTGGTTATCTGTTTATAAAGTGGAAGTAGACAATCTATCAACTAGCTAGCTAATCTGTCGGTTTATCAACTCCTTGAACAGATTATACTAACTTTTAGTACGGCTTACTGTAGAAAGGCTACTGCAAGAAAAACATGTAGATTATCAAAAAGACATTGGTTCATTGATGTTTGTTTGACTGCCGATGTTAGCTAGTTAGCAGAGCTAACGTTAGCTCTGCCAGCTAGCGCGCTGCAATCATGTCCGATGGCAGACAGAATTGCAAAATAAAAAGCAATCCAACAGCACATTATACAATGTAAACAAAGACACGTTTTATTGCGGCGGCCTTTATAAAATGAGGAGTGGTAAAAGTTATTATAGCTAGTTCATGGATCTATTAAGAGACTCCAGTTGAGTCTCCAGTTGAGTCTTTTACAACTGGATCTGTTTGGACGCAACTATTCTTGAAACGAATCCAGGGAAGACTGGTAAAAAAAATATAGTTTTGGTACGTGTGGACGTGGCCTAATGACTGTTATTTCAGTGCTAACAAGTATGAGGCAGCGACAAAAATACAGTACATTGACAATAATAATAGTTCGTTTACATTTCTGAATGTGCATTTGTTAAGCACTATTCAATTGTAATATGTGACTGGGAACTAAAATAAAACAGCACAGTTTCTGTATTTATCCCCAAAGCATTTGTCAGTAAAATGGGGGAAATGTAAAAAAATTGAATTAGGGGGTACAGTGCTCTTAGTAAAAAAGTTAGTCTGGAGCCCTGGAAACAATGTTCTGTTTAGGGACTAATAAAAAACTGCATAGACAGGAAGTTAAGGGAGAAGAGGCAGGAAGTGGCCAACAGGATGTTTTGTCAATGCTTTGTATTAAGCAAGAGAGACTCATAAAAAATACAACATGAACATAGTGGAATGAAGGATGCTCTGTCTGTACCCGGTGTCTATGATTGTTACATATTGTTTTAATCAGTTATGCTGTGAGTGCAAGGCTTCTCTTTGTCTACTGGTTTCATTCAGAGCCTGTGTGAGTCTGGGAGACAGAAAGTCAAATCTATGTGTGTTTTAACCTGCCAGAAAGAAATAATGTGCAGGCTAAAGATCTGTACAAACCACTGTCTAGTTTTGCAACCCACTCTACATGGCTCAGCTCGCACCTTCCTTCAATGTTCACAAATCTGACCATCATTACTATGCCGCACAACTGACCCAGTGGCAAAGGCAATGCTGCAATTACAATTAATATCCTAGAAGGCTGCAAATGTCATTTATGAGCACATTATGGTAAACTGCAAATCCAAAGACAGAAAAAGAGCAACTGACTTAGACCACGACAACAGCAAGCCAGCTAAATTTGTTTGGAACATAGATTTTGGCCTTCTGTACATTTTAACTGGGCATTTTCACACCCAAGAGTGGAAAGTATGACGCAGGCCTGCTCAGACGTGGTAAAGCGATGTGCGACAGTAATGTTGAGGACAGCTTTCGGTCACCTCATCTTTGATTGCTCATTTTGAATGCCAGTATAGCTGATCGCACAATACTGCTGTTGTCATGCAACAGTTTTATGTCAGACGCTGTTGCATGCATAGAATAATTAATATTTTGACCATCTCTGGGCAGCAATGCAGAAATTTACTTTCCACCTTGGGTAACCGGTAAAGCCACAAGTAAATCACTGTCTGACATAGACACATACAAATATTAGCACTGCAACCAATTATTTTCAATATTGCTTAATGGATTGTCATGGTTTATTAGAAAGAGTCCAAAAATAACCTTGTCTAATTACTTGTCCAACCAACAGTCCAATACCCCAAATAATACACATTTGTATCATCTAAAACAGAGAAAAGCAGCACATCCTTACAATTAAGGAACTGGAAACTTGTCGATACATTTTGTGTCAATTGGCCAAAAATTAATCAACTAATTTCAGTGCTATAACAACAACAAAATAGTTTAGCTTTAGTCAAACACAGTTAAGTGATCATAGACAGCATGAGGCTGTGTTTGTCTCACTCCTTATAACATGATGGCTGTATTTCACAATTGTGTTGTTTGCCAACTAAAGATGACGGGCAGCAGGAAGAAAAGATTTATTTGTCTTCCTATTGTTTTGGTACTTCAGTGAGGTTGAACCTATAAAAGGCTAGTTGTTTCAACAAGTACACAGCATTCACAGAATCCTTCTTAGTGTGGGCACAGTCTCAATCTGACAAGACTGTTCTACCATCTATCCCTGAATGACTGCTGCTGCGGATAGTGGTGGTGAGGAGGAAAAGGGGAGAGAAGAGCAGGAGGATGACCTCAGGAAGGAGGAATGCTGCTGTAGCACTCTTTAGGAGGTCAAGGGAGGCTTGGCAATTCTGCGAAGGAAGGGATGAGCATTGAAATTTTGAGAGCTTTGATTAACTTCAACTTCAATGATCTGCAGTGTGCTGTGCACAGCCGCAGAGAGAGAGAGAGAGAGAGAGAGAGAGAGAGAGAGAGAGAGATATTCTTGGCCCTCTTCTAGCTCACTTCTAGGCCCTTGTAATGTTTGTAAACACTAAGCAGGCAACTTGCATGTGCATGATAATTAGGGGCTGAGTTGATAGCAATGTATACTAACAACATCAGCATTACTGCAAAGGCTTCACCTGCCATTATAGCAATGGGCAAAGCAGTGAAATCATGGATGTATAAAGAGAACTGGATACGGTGTTGGAGGCTGCACTTTCAGTTCAACATGGTCGGCTGGGAAGACTGGCCGAGCAGGTCCGCCTCTACAAACATCTGCATGATTCTTCATGTACAGACCACAGGGAGTCAAACAGCCCTAAATATGTGGTCAGATTGAGACACCACACTGGGAAAAGAAAAAAAAACATTTAGCTAGAGAGAGTGGAAAAACATGAGATTGTTTTGTCAAAGTAAAAAAAACAGCTTCATGGAAAGAGAGTTCTTAATAGTGGTATAGGCAGACTCGATTCGATTTGGAAATAAACGACAGTCACGTTAATGATTAGAGTAGATAAATGTAATGCTTTCCTTTACTTATGCTCTCTTCTTCTCTACTACTTCTTGCTTATTCACAGATGATTGTGTTTCTACTCTGGTGTTTCGCAGAATACGGCAACGAACAATGCGTTGAGCATAAACGTTTCCGTGCATTCTCGTAGCGCGCGCCATCTACGGAGGCTCACGGTGTCGCGCTCGAGAATAATCGAAATCCTGCTTTACGCAGCGCAATGGAGATCTGGCAATGCGAGACTAATAAATAACAAAAGAAGATGACATAAGAGCAGGAATGTTTGTAGTAATGTCCTACATATACAGACGTTTTATAAAACAAAAAATAACGTTCAATCAACAGCGCAGCAGAGAGCTCCAGACAGCCGGGGATATAAGAGCAGGCAGCACTGGAACAAATAGGCCGACACATCGCCGACAGTATGATAATATCATCCAAAATGCACGAGTCACTCTCAGCGGTTTCTGGGACATGAGAAATACTTTGAATACGTAGCTCCGTTCATAGTTGAGTAATGTGGCCCAGGACTCATAACTGTTAATACTACTATAAGATTGCGACCTAGACCACCTCCGAATGCGAATGTTTTAGTGATCGGATCTCGATGCGTCTAGACGATTAATCGAAAATGTATCGTCATTGAAATTCTGAAGCCGTTATCTACTGCGTCTAGTCACGTGACTTCGCCCGGACCAGTCAGCTGCATGGAAAGCACGATGGAGGATAACTCAAACTCCGAGTCAACTGAGCAACTTGTGCCCAAAAAAACACCGTGCCCGTCGTCTGGAAATATTTTGGCTTCAGAAAAGATGATTTAGAACAACGTGATTAATTATCGTTCATTTATCGTTATTGAGGTCAAATGTGCAAATAATCTTGATTTTAGGTCATATCGTGCAGCCCTAACCTGTACTTAGAGCTGTCCACTTGTGATTCCATCACTCGGATCTGATTTTACTACCGGGTGGAAATGGGGTAAATGATGAAACTGACTGGATAGGATTTAAGAACTACACTGTAGAAAATCTGCTTGTGTTGTTTTAAAATAATGCATGCCAGCACTTACAAAGAAAATCAATGAGTACAAATCTTTCTCTTTTTGCCTGGCTGTTATTGTGAAGCAATCTACTATACTAAATATTAGCATTAAAACACAAAACTGCTAATTTCATAAAACACTATCATTATTTGGTCTTTTTATCCCCTTTATGTTATCTTTCAATTAATGTCCTTAGTAGCTACAAAAATAATGGATAAAATAAACATCAATGTTTTCTAAGAGTTTAGCCAAGGATAAGGCTACAGAATATTTTGGTATACGATAACATACCCCACGTTCATAGTTAATCTCCATTAGCTCAAGCCACAGAGGAATGAAGACTTAGATGTAGTGGGGTAGGGTAAAATGGGGGCTGTGAAGTGTCAGAGGTGTGAAATTTTGCAAATGGCCTAGACGCTACTCAAACTTGAAAGGCCAAGCAACAAAGTCAGACTATAAATCACAGAAATGCCGAAACAACTCAATATACAGTCAAGAAAGGTATGTATGACACTTAAGTCCTGATTAACAACACACACAGGCATAGACACAGAGCAGATGCACTTCTCAAACCCTAAACTATCCGGCTAGCCACTGCTAAGACAAAACAATTTTGCCAATGTGAGGCAATACATCCTTGAAGTACTAAGATGACAGACAGAAACTGGCAGCAGCAGTTGTGTGAACTGTGGGAACTGTCTAATGGCATAAGCCCTGTAAACTTCCAGGCTTCTAGAGTTTGTAAACACAAAAAACTATGAGGAGACAGTTCTGTTTATAATATGCTACAGAGAGGTAAAGAGAGAGTCAGGGGCTGAAAGACCGTATAGCCCAACCCAATAAAGAATCAAGCTATTACCATACGAATACAAAGTCCAGCTATTGTTCCTCAGGTGAGAGTTCACACCCCCCCCTTACTGAGGGGGGTGGGGTAGCCTAAGATAGCAAACAGGTAAATAATATGAAACCAACTAGTGAGAATAAAATAATAATATACAACAAGCTTATAGTATTCCTCAATAAACAGTACATTAAATAAATAATCTTGCAACATAAATGTAAGCATACAAAAGGCAATGACACGCACACAGTCACTACAGGGATTCAAGAATGCCAATCAAAGAAACAATAAGAAAACAAGTTACAGCTTACCAATCAAGCATTGCACTTATTCATAATTCCCTTGAGCCATGTGTCTACAAAATACATGTCCAATCTCAGTAAACTTGACCCAAAACCATAATAGCCATCGCTGCAACATGTATGCTTTTAGCTCTCCACTCCTTTTTCAAATGTAATCACAGAACATAAACCAATGTATTGACTCAGCCAGTGCTGACGATAAAGGCTGTTACCAAAGCCTCTGAGTTGGACTATTATCAACAAACTAATCCTGAACCCTTAAAGCCCACAGTCAAACAAGCATGAGCAGTAGTCCTTCTCTCCCTAATTAAAGAAAACACAAAGCCGGAGCCTTACCAAAAGCCAGACCTGGTCAGCCTGTAGGTTATATAGATTCCCAGTTAACTGGATCAACTGGATGTGTAGTCTTCCTCTCCTTTCAGACTGCAGGAACAAATCCCTTGGTTCTGCCAGACACACAGCTGACCTGAAGCTAGAGCTGGGAGCCCATTCACTTCACAAAGACCAACCCCCATCTTTACAGAGCATGCCTCACTACTTCCTGCAAGCTTGACAGGATGTGATGTAATAACTCCCATTCCCTTTTCATTTTCACTTCAAAGTCACAAGGAGGAGGAAAAAACATAAGTAAATGCATATCCCAAAGTCCATCATCCCAGAAATCCTCCGCTTCAAACTCAATCAGCTCACTGTCCCAGCCCCAACCTTTCAGTGGATCACAAACTTCCTGAGACACAGGAGGCAGCAGGTGAGGCTGGGGAAAATCTCATCCAGCACCTGGACCATCAGTACCGGCGCCCCCCAGGAATGTGTGCTCTCCCCACTGCTCTTCTCCCTCTATACCAACGACTGAACTTTAGGAGACCCGTCTGTTAAACACATGAAATTTGCAGATGACACGACAGTCGTTGGCCTCATCCGGGACGGTGATGAGTCTGCATACAGACGGGAGGTTGAACAGCTGCTCCCCCCCCACCATACTCAACACTGTGTCTGCTGTGGAATCCTTCAGGTTTTTAGGATCCACAATCTCTCAGGACCTGAAGCGCGTCCAACATCGACACCATCAGGGAACAGGCCCAGCAGAAGATGTACTTCCTGCGCCAGCTCAGGAAGTTCAACCTGCCTCAGGAGCTGCTGTTCCAGTTCTACAGTGCAGTCATCCAGTTTGTTCTCTGCACATCCATCAATGTTTGGATCAGCCACCCAACAGGACAGAAACAGACTGCAACAGTCCGGGCTGCCGAGAAAATCATTGGTGCCAACCTGCCCTCCATCCTGGACGTAAGCGCCTCCAGAGTCAGGAAACGGGCAGGAAGCATCACTACAGACCAATCACACCCTGGAGACAACCTGTTTCAGCTTCTCCCCTCTGGTAGCCGCTACAGAATACGGTTTCGCCAAGACACAAGAACAGTTTCTTCCCACAGGCTGTCACTATGATGAACACCAGTCCATAGTGTCAGGATCAATCGATGTGCAATAACCCTGTAACACCAAGCATCCACCTTTCAAGTAAATTATATATTTAATAGTGTTAAACACATAATTTAAACATGTACATATCTGTCAAACATACACTGTATATACGGTCATATGCACCTACTTCAGATATATAAGCAACCTTTTATATGAATAATTCCAGCAATATTCCAGCACCATTTACACTTTTGCATTGGTCTATTGTATTATCGTTTACAATCCTTAGAGCTGTTTTATGTGTGTGTGTGTATATATATATATATATATATATATATATATATATATATATATATATATATATATATATATATATATATATATACACACACACTTTTTTTATATACATACTTATATATGCACATATGTCAAATGTTTATGCTTTGTTGTCCTTGTTTTTAGCCGTTTGTCTAAATCTGTGTACTGTATGTACTTTGAGAGAAACAAAAAGCCAGAATCATATTCCCTGTTCACACTTACTTGGCCATTAAAACCGATTCTCATTCTAATTCTTACCCGAGTCAGAATCTTTCTGGTCTCCATTAGCTCCAGCAGTGAAAGGCAGCTTCCTTTTAGGAGCCTTTTCTTTCATCTCCTTGACCCCATCACTGCGATCCAATTTGGGAGTCTTGTTCGACAACACTTTATCCTTTGAAAGAGACAAATCAGAACACTTTAAGTGACATGGTTTAGAGCTAACAGCTTTAATTAGAATAAAGAAATAGCACTGTAATTTAAACATTTAAATATTATATACAAGTTAAAAAGAAACATAGGCTAATTCAGTCAGTCAAGAATGAGCTAGCTGTGGATCCTGCAACCTTCTCCTGTAGTTGGTGCCGTTCTCTGAACAGACTCTTAGCTATCATGGGCTTTGCAGAGAAAAACATTTCCATGGAGTTTCCTCCTAGATTCCAGAACAGAGAGCCAGGTGCAGGATGAGGAGGCTACCTAATGGCTCTGACACACCAACCCGACGGCCGACCGTTGGCAGAAAAGGCAGTTGGACTGATCAGCGTTGGTTGGTCAAAAAAGTGCCTCGGAACACACCGAAGCGACGCAGACTTGAGCGTACGTTCTGTGTGTGTGCGAGACGTAATATGTCTCCATAACAGCAGGCGGCGCTAAAATGAAAACCGGAAACGACGAACACGCCACGTGGGTCTGGCTTCTCCAGCCGGCCATAATGGCGGCTCGTTCGGCAATACAATCTCGTATTTTATTAAAATAGTTCACTGAAACGTGTTTATGAAAACATTTTAAGCGAGAAATAGGCCATACAGTTGGTGTGCCAGCGCCTTTAAACTGATACCGACAAGGCTCTGTGGTCCACAGTTGCTGGAAAAAAAATCACAGGCCCAAGGCTATCTGCTATCAACGGATGGAAATAGCAGATAGGATGTGCTTGTTAAACTTGTTTCTTTGTTGTATTGGGATCTGATAGGGATAGTGACTTGCTTATCCTGACTAACAGCTTCACAAAAGTTACAGCTGAAAATATTTGGCAAAATCTGGAGTTGTTTAAAATGAATTATTGTAGGGTTACAATAAAGTATTTTATTATAAATATCAAATTAATCAATGTTTTTTATTAACTGATCAATTAATTTTGTTCATAAGTTACCAGAGCTCAAAGTGATTTCTTCAAATGTCTTATTTTGTCTCACCAACAAACTTTTACTACATACATTTGTGGTTGAGTAAGGAGAAGCGAGTGAAAGAAAAACAGCCAGAAGTTTCAGTTAAATGGAGTATAACAGCAGCAGAGCCACAGAGTTTAAAAAAAGCCCACCCCAGATAAATATACAGATATAGAAAACACTGTCAGACACTACACATTAAGGGAAACAGTCAAAATAAAGGCCATTTAAAATGGCTTTAATTATTTTAATGTAAATCTTAATCCCACGTGTGCAGTGTGAAAGCTGTATTAATAAGGAATAAACAAAGAAATAATAGCAGAGCATACACTTGGCAGATACTCAATAGTAAAAGACTGGGACTGTATCTACTGTAAATATAATAGGTTTATAAATAAATACAAATCCATACTTTGTATTCATTATAGCTGCATAAAAAAATCGCCAGGACTTGTTAGGAACAACTGAATTTGTAATACATATGGGCAAGCATGTATGGTACAAAATGAGTCAGTTCATTTTACAACAGTACCTCCAGTCACCAAGAGTTGTACATTTAAAGGGCTTAATCACCACGACAGACAGTTGCTTTGTATTCTTTTTCCTCCACCACAGGAATTACACCTATTTGATGCACTCTTTTTGATCAGCAAAATTGGTGTTGTCCAAAGACCACAGAACTGGGGGGAGCAACAAAAAATGTAAGATTGTGAGAACGTACACACCTAAAGCGAGAATTATACTGGACGCATCCAAGGTGGCGCGCACCATCGTGACGTCAAAATGACGTAATATCCTGCCGGCTCGTCCGATATATGGCGCACGCCCAGCTGTCGCGCACGGCTCTTTTTTTTTCCTGCGGCGTGCGACAAAGCGGAAACGGGAGGCCTGAACAGGTTCGCCGACAACCGGATGCCAGGACTCTGCAAGTCTCTCTGGTAAACTTACTGGGTTAAGATGAGTTCTTTTATGGTGAATGAAAGGCTTGATCCGACGAAGTAGGTCATCGAATCAAATCGAAGCATTAACGGCAATGCTGCAGCCAGTTCTGCCGTTGTTTACTTTTTTCTTCTTCTTCTAGTCCGTAGAAAGAGCAACGTCTGTAGCCTTTGCTCATTAGCGCCACCTCTGTTCAGGAGAAGACTGCAACTAGTGTCGTGAGCACCAGCGCGGGTATAAATAGTCACGGCGATCCCATGACATCACATTTGTACGCGCCAGCTGGGCTGTGTCCAGTAAAATTCTTGCTTAAAGCACATCCAATCTGCACACTGTAGGCAGGCACGTTTGAAGGACATACCTTTTTATTTTACTTTTAACTCTCATCTATCCATCTATCTATAATTGATAAGTACCAATTACCAATGGGTAACCAATAGAGTACAGTTGACACCATCTGTGGCAAAATCCACAGAAAGTAAACAAAGGATTATGCACTCAGTAAAAAGGAAATTTACACCAGCGATGGATTCACTCTGTTGTGAATCCCAGATGTATTTATCAAATTGCTCAGTCCAAAATGTGTTTTGGTGTACAGTGTTTTTAATCAGTATGCATCATGTATTAGGGGTTTTACGGTTGCAGACGAAGTAACAGGTTAGATGTAATGTACACACACTCATTTTATTTCACTTAATTTCTCTGTTGTTCCTTCTGGTCCCAAACTCATCTCTCTCTATCCTCAGGGCAGGTTTTCCATTATGTGTCGACTCTTTGAACTCCTCCCCCTGCCCTGCCCCAGTCATAAGACTATGATGTCATGGTACAGTAGAGACAAACAGTGTCAGCTACAGTTAGCTGATCTCTCTGTCTCTCTCTCTCTCTCCCCCCCTTTCCTTTTTCTGTCTGTCTCCGCTCAGCAACACAAAGGCTTTTAACAAGAGAACACACAATTCATGCAAAAGCATGATGCACATCTGGGCATGTGCAAAAGCGACAGAGCATCTAAGTGGGGAAACCAAGATGCAAGAGAATGATTTCTTTAAGAGAAGAAAAAAACATAACAGCAAATGCAGAGCTAAATTACGTTGGTAGAAAATGAATAGTCAAATTACCAAAGCTTATCTCCAGAGTTAACTTTTTTTTTTTTTGGCTGAATTAAGTTTAAAGACAGCTTTGACAACTAGAGACTTTCCTCAGATCTGCCTTTAAATGACACCCTGTTTGAAGGCTCCTAGCAATGCCTGCTCTTTTCGTCTCACTCTGTTTTCCACCCACCCCTGTGCGCTTCATTCCCTCCCTCCCTTTCTCCATGCCAGAGTCTGATGCAATCCTTTGCAGAGGGCTGTAAATCCATGCCTGCATAAACTGTACCTCTCCTCATTTTGCTTCTTGGTGCTGCTCCTGGTAGCTGAACAGTTGGCACACACCATGACATCATCAAGCTGCGCCCAACACTTTATTCCACTGCAAACAACAAGACTGTACCTGTGTCAAATTCAGGGGACACTACCTTCAAAGCCTGCATTTCAAGAGTGAATGTGTCTTAACAGGCCAACAAGGCTTACCAATCCCCAAGGTGCCTCTGAGAATTTCGGCCTTATTTTGTCTAAATCTCAAGGACACAAATACTGCATTCTTTGCGGCCATCAGCTTCCAACAATCGATTATGCAAGAATCAATTGTGTAATTGTGCCTTAAGGTGGTCCTGGTAAAGTTGGGAAATAGTAACTGCAGCAACCACACTTTATTTACAAGGAACTCAAGTTTAGGTGGTGATCAGTCTTTGGTATATATATATATACACACACATCTTCTGAAGTGTTCATCTGTTATCTCATCTGTTGCTTGTATTTGAGAAATGATCTTCATAAATAAATGTCCGGCCTCACACATATTTTAGTTTGAATTTTGGTTAACTTTAAAAAATGAAGGTATGTTTGTTGACAGATTTGCTTAACTGGCAGGCTTCTCTGATCTTCCACCTTGTTACTGATAGCTGGACTTTCTAGTTCTGATGAATACTGAAAAATATAAGCAATTTTCTTATTTATTTAATCTAACGTTCCCTTATGGTCTGTGAGGCCTTCCAAGGTTTTGTAATTGTCGATCAGAAGTAGTAGTTTAGTGTCAAGTTTCAAGGACAAACAGCAGTTGAAACTGGGATGATATGCTGTAAACAAACATTTGGTAATTGGGCACAGTGTGTGTTTGTAGGTTGTTCAGTCTTACCTTCTTCCCACCCTGCTTTTCCACCATGTCAGTGTTGAGTGGGAAGTGGTCCAGCTGGGGGGTTTTAGAACCCCCACCTTTGGGCATCGTTCAGCTCTCCCCACGCCAAGCTTCATTCACGCTGCCATTGCATCGTCATCAACCGTCTGGAACAAAGAGAAAGGAAAAAAAAAAAGAAGAGAGATGGTGGGGGAGGTTAGCAACTGTCCACTACATTTCTTTGAAAACACATTTACACACTGCCAGACGATGCTGCCATTAGCAGCATATCAAGCACTCTATTTTCAACCATTACACCCCTGATCTGGAGGAAGAGCAGTTGAGGGGGAGGACAGCAGGCTGGGTTGCAGTTGTGGCAGGCAAAACATCTGTTTTCCAGAATGAACCCAAAGAACAAGCAAGGTCTGCCCAAATACCTTAAAACATGCTTGGTAATATTTGCTAATTCTAAAGCAAGAAAAACTACAATCCCTCAAAACAACAGTGGCACACTATTCATATCAAACATACTACAACTAAAGCAGTTATATGCTGAAATTAAGAAATGACATCAGGACAGACCATTTAAGATATTGCATAACCTCAATGTTGGGAATACTAAGAGAGCTAGGAACAGCTGAGGAATGTCTTTAGGAACGTGACTGGCACGTCTCAACAAAAACCCAAACAGCTACTTGCCGCCATAGCTACCCACCCTAATAATGTGGGCTCTTACTTATCCTAATTCATGGCATCTCTACCAGCGAAGAAGATAAAGTGGATGATCGCCTTCTTACAACAATAACTATAAATCTACTTGGTATGAGTGACTGGTTTTATCCTGAACCGATAGAACAGAGAGTTATGTACAGTTTAATGTGCTCTGTGTTCTCATTGTCTACTCTGTCCTCTATACAAGTAAACAACAACAATCCTCGGCCTTCCTTCGTGAAGAAGAGAGGCCTTCTGCTTCACATGGGCTATGAATTAATCATACATTCCACCCCTCAATTCTCTCCTCCATAATGCACTTTTTCTTCTGAGTGCATCCAAGTATGATCATCCTTGTGACTGACGGAGTGAGTGAACAGATGACACCATAGCTGCATCACTCTCTCTCTACTTTGAGACACTGGCAGTCCTATCTTTCCTGGCGCCACTTCCATCCCCCCTCCCCCCATCATCCTTCCCTCTGCAGTTAACCTATTCAAGGACTGCTATTTATATCCCTCCAGTCAAGTCAAGACATCTAGCCAGCCAGCCAGCCAACCAGAGAAGCACAGAGCTACAGAGGATGTACTGCTACCGTTTTACTGGTGTATGGAAAGAGAGACATGAGCAAACCACAGCCCCTTCCTCTCTCCTCTGGCTCATTGTTACTCCCTCTTCGCTACTGCTAGGCATTCACTCTAACGTCCCCTAAACGCCCACCTCTCACCACACCAAACAAAGTGACAGGAAGGCTGACTACTCTCAGAAATAAACAAACCTTGCAGTGACCCCCCCGCCCCCCCACACACACACCCCAAACTGGGTCAGCTGGGCTTCTAGAACAATACTCTGCACTATTTTGGGACTACTACGATGGGCAGTTATAGCTACAGAGCATTTCACTGACATACGAAATACAGGAAAATGATGTTTGCAAGCTAGCAGTCACCAAAAGGCACACACAACGAGAGGAAACCCTGTACAAAACCAAAAGGTAGGGCTGGGCGATATGGATAAAATCAAATACCTCAATATTTTTGACCAAATACCTCGATATCGATACCGCAACGATATTGTAGTGTTGACTATTGGTGCTTTCACAAAATATTTACACAATGAGATTTTTGATAAATAATCATCAGTAATGTGGATATAATGACTAAGTGGGTAAAGGCAAATAATAGAACAGTTACAACAGTCTGGTAAGTTCAGAAAATGACATCACTTTACTGTAATGCAGCCTTTAAAACCAGGAAAAGACAACACTTATTACGATATCCAAAATCTGAGACGGAATTTGTCTCATATCACGATATCGATATAATATCGATACATTGCCCAGCTCTAACCAAAGGCCTAATTTCCTTTGTAATTCCATCTCAATCAAAATATACACAACATCGGCTAACAGTGCGAGTGTGTTTCACTCAGTGAAGTGTTGTTGCCACTAAATGTATTAATTCCATACGTGTATTTGTGTCTGCATGACAAATTCTTTCATAAAAATATTAATATTAACTACAAGCTATGATATGTAGACATCAAAACAATTACTGATTTCAGAGACAACTTAAATCAACTTCAGTTATATTTTAGGGAGTAGTCTGGTTTTAACATATTGAATATAGGGGTGACCCCAACTATTCGATGATTCGATCCGAGGGGCCTGATTCGACTGACAATCTCACAGTTGAATCGTCACAGCGACGGAAAATGTGGTTATGAAACAGAGGATCATTCCATTCGGGCTATATGGGGGTGATGTCTGATTTTAAATTTCTCCTAATAATTGTATATATGTATGTAAGCATGTATGTTTTTGTTTTTCTGTAATTTTTCTACATGAAGCTTAAACACAGGGGGCAAAAAAAGAAAAAGAAAAAACATCATTCAACAATCAGTCAACTATAGACAAGACTTGACCAATCAGATTCAACTATGTAAATTCTTAGTTAGGGACATCCCTAAGTGACTGTCTTCCCCCGTTCCTTTCCTCTCCTTATCCTCCTGTAGCATCCTCTCTATCCTCTGAGCCACTCCCTCTGCGGTCAGATAGAGGCCAACACTTCAGCATATTGCAGCATACTGTGTGCACACTCACAGATGCACTGACACAAACCACAAGCACAATTACATCAGCATGTTCTAGTAACAGCTTAATTGATTTAGGAAGCATAACATTAAGGCCCCACCTCAAGACTGACAACGTATAGTGATTTAAAAACCTACATGCTAAAATCTAAATCACCTCTTGGCCGTTTCTAACAATTTCACAACTGGTGAACTCTAATACTAAATGAACACTGGTCATTTGATTAACAACAAATACTATTTCTGCAGTAAAAACAATTTGGGTACATATGTCATGTGTCCAGCCAGCTCTGTGGCTAGTAGCGTAGCTAACCAGCGCTAGTGGCCTCCAGTGTGATTCAACTGTTGTGTTTCCATTCACGTATTTTCCTGTGCATTTTAAAGTATCGCATTAGAAAAGCTGGATGGAAACGACAACATTCGATAAAAATTCTTCAATTGTGCTAAAAGGTTCATTACGGTCGTTTGAGGTGGTTTTTTGCCTTTGTTGAAAAAGAGTTGATTCGCTAAGTGGGATATGGAAACACCTTTGCCGAATAAACTGGTAGCGAACATTTAACTCACGGGACTGATCAGCTGTTTCCACTGTCGGCGTCTCCCCAGATATTACCGTAACGTGTAGAGGACAAGATGTTGCGATATCAAAATGTGACGATATTTCTCATTGAGGTGAAAAGTTGTCCTGCAATATCAGTACACATGTGCAGAATTACGTCGGTACTACCGATTCACGTTAAATCAATCGGTGTTCCAAATTTCGGTACCTTCTCTGACCTCTCTGCATGTTTCACAAAGGGCGGAGCTCGGCTCCGACACACGCGCAGAGCTGCGCTGCAGACAGAGCAAGACTCACAGCAATGCCGGTAAAGTGGTTGCAAGTGTGGTTACACTTTTCAAAACTTCACACAGACAGCGTTTGCTGAAATACGATATAATGGCGAGGTCATGGTGCAGTTAACGTTACACTTTCGAGACAGACCGAAAACACAAAAGCGTTCGCTATGCCCTGGTGACAGACTGGCAGGCTGGAGGTTGTAGGACAAGGCAACTATATTTCCATAGCAACAAGGCAATTCAAAGTGCTTTACAGAAAACATTAAAGAACAATTAAAAACGGTCATGAAAATAAAAAAAACTGGCTAATATAGAATAAGATACAAATACAAAAATGTAAGTTAAAGTGCAACGTAAGAAATTGATAATTATTTGATTTAATAGGTTGTAGGGATGGGTTTGGGAGTAGAGATGTTCCGATACGGCTCCGATACCGCCTAAAACGCTGGTATCGGGAAGTACTGGAGTTTATACACCGATCCGATACCACGTAATAAAGCCCTAAAGAAAATCTATGTTAAAGTAGTTTATTTATGTTATTTTTCCATTATAACTGATTGTCAAACTGCAGAATAAAAGAAGGTTCTGTGGCGTTCATTGTTCATGTTTCAGAAAGAGTTTAACCTGAGCCAGACTGACAACAAAGATAGAAATAATATCACATCCATACAGGGATAGTAGTAGAGATGGTCCGATACCATGTTTTGCTTCCCGATACCGATTCTGATACCTGAACTTGCGTATCGGCCGATACAGAGTACTGATCCGATACCAGTGTGTCATATATTTTATTATGATTTAACAACTGTATACTACTATCCCTGTATGGATGTGATATTATTTCTATCTTTGTTGTCGGTCTGGCTCAGGTTAAAGTCTTTGTGAAACATGAATGCCACAGAACTTTCTTTTATTCTGCAGTTTGACAGTCAGTTATAACGGAAAAAGAACATAAATAAACTACTTTAACATATTTTTTCTTTAGGGCTTTATTACGTGGTATCGGATAGGTGCATAAACTCCAGTACATCCCGATACCAGCGTTTTAGGCAGTATCGGAGCCGGTATCGGAACATCTCTAGATAGTAGTATACAGCTGTTACACATCATATCATCCATACAAAGATAGTAGTATACAGCTGTTAAAACATAATAAAATATATGACACACTGGTATCGGATCGGTACTCGGTATCGGCCAATATGCAAGTTCAGGTATCGGAATCGATATCGGGAAGTAAAAAATGGTATCGGACCATCTCTATTTGGGAGGGGTTTTATTTTGTGTGGTGTGTAAAATGTTGTACATTTTTCTCTTACAGATGGAAAGTATCAGAAAAGGCACCGAATTTCAGGTTCCAGTAAAAATGTGAACGGTACCCAACCCTACCCGCCACTTTTAAATCGTTTGTCTGGCACGCCACAGTTATTAGGTCTGAAGAGGTTAGTTTGTGGCAAAAGCTTTCACAGTGCTCATTTTTCATTTAGTAAAAGTCCAAAACTATGACCTCAAACCTGGAGGGCTCATCGGCCAATAACCACACACCCACACACAATGGAGGTGAAGGTGAACATGTTGCTCTCTGTCTGTCTTTGCTTATGTTAGTGTTGTGTAGTGTGGTATGTGGTATGTGAAAAAAAAACAATAACTATTGCAGAATCAGATTAAAATCAGCAGCACACTCCCTGGCAGTCAGTCAACTGACCTTGGCATTGGTTAACAAATATGGCTTACACACAGTAACATCAAGGGTAAAGCAAATGTTATAGGAGTCAACGTTTCCTCATACCAGAGATGTTTATGAGGCACAACATGCAGGTTAAGTTTATACTTTTCCGAGGCAAGATTTTACTCCCTTTAAAAGTAATCACCCGTGGTGCATCAACACGGTCAAAATGAATTAGGAGTCTGCAACTGAACTGAGATATTCATACACCACCACCTTCTTTGAAAGTGTGAGTTTTAAATATATGTTCTAGAAGGTTTACAATGACAGTGTCTAAAAACATTGGTTTATAGCTAATGCTAACAGCTAAAAACACACATGTGGCCAAATGGGCTTTTCAGGGGCATTCAAAAGCAAATGTTTTTCATTTTTAAATTTTTTCACATTCTGCACTAAATAATGTTCTGTTTGGACCAAGGTCTTTCACGTCTCTTAAAGCAAAAGCTACAAACATAAAGTAAAATATCCTGTGGAAGCCACAGATACTGACAGCTTCCTGTTGTTGTTTTGATTCAGCATCACCCACAGTTGCACACTATTTTATTATATATATATATTTTTTTTTTTATTAACAGAACATTTTCTGGTTATTATTAAAACGGTACATTATTATCGAGCCCTAGTTTGTGCATGTGCATACTCTCCAGTGCCTGTGGCAGTATCCAGACATGCCATGCAGTAAATGGTCTATAGAAGGACAACAGCAGCTAGCTAGCCTGTTTGGTGTGCAAATAAAGCCAGCCGGGCTCGAGTGCTGTATCCAGGCAACCAGAGCCCAGCTTGGCTGCTTAGTCCCTGACCTGGGCCCATTCACTTTATTATAAACCTGTGTAGAGAAAGAAGAGACCGACACATGAATGCCCATACACTAACGTGCTAACACACACAAGCGTTGAGAGTAGAGCTGTCAATCTTCCTCTATAATACTATTCGAATTTCATTTGATATTATATTTAATATTCGAATAATATTCGAATATTTAATGCTCAATTGCAGATAATATGTACCACACTACTCAGGCTCATGCATTGTCAATGCCACTATAAGCATGTGGTTGTTGTTACACGTTATGTCCCCTAGAGGGACTTCTAACATTAGCCTGGCCTTAAGGCGACCTGCACGCAACTTACAATTAATTTTCCACCACGAGCACACAGCGACAAACGCAAATCAACAGAGAACTCTGTAATGAAACGTTATCTAACAAGTGTAGTGAAGCAGCTCTGTTGTAAAGGCTCCCCCGTGTACTAACGTTACTCGGTGCGTAACGTTAGCTCCATAATGTTGTACTAACGTTACTTGGTACGTAACGTAAGCTTAGACCTCACAATGCCTTGTGTTTCTCACTCCCGCTAAGTTATTGTTCATACGACATGAATCACACATGCGGGTAGGCCAAGGCGAGAAGAGGAAGATTAGCTAACGTTTATTATATATAACGTATAATTATAAAAAATAAAAATAAAAAAAAGTCACATTCAAATAGTAATTTCAGCATTCGAATAGTATTGATTTTTTTACAATTCGAATTATATTCAAATTTCGGTATTCGTTCCAACAGGCCTAGTTGAGAGTAAAGATGCATTATGATAGAACAGAACTGTGTGCTTACAAAAGCAGCAGCATTACTGTGCGTGCAGCGTATCAAAAGTGATCAGCTGTACTTCTAGATTAGCTATTAAAGTTTGTTTTTGGAAAATATATGGGTTTAGCATACATAGTCTATAGACTTTTGTTCCTAGAACTAATTTGTATTTTCAGCAAACAACCAAAAGGTGGAAATAAAACAGTATTAGATCTCAATCAATCATTTATGTTTCTACATAATAAAACTCCTCATGCTTAAATGTTGATATGAGCAGCAGGTGATACACAAGGGCATCTGGAAATGACCGAATATATTTGAAATGTGAGTGAGTGGGAGTGGTCCTATTATCCATAAGGCTCTAGGAGCAGAGAATGCCAGAAAGCAAGAGCGGAGTCAGATGTGGGGAGGAATTCAATCACTTGGTCAGATTTTCTATTCTGAGCACGTTCACTCTCCCTTACACTTCTCTGTTCCATCCAATAACAGCTCAGTGCTTGTTGCCTGCCAGTCTGGTAAATCATGCTGTCTTTGCCAGTGACCTCACTAAGATAGTGGCAAGCATATATATATATATATATATATATATATATATATATATATATATATATATATATATATATATACACATACATATATACACACACACACACAAGAAAGGCCAGAGACAATCTAGTACTTTTTGTCTCTCTCCTCTCAGTCCCTCAGCTTCATCAGTGTTCTGACTCATTCGCATTTCTTCCCCCTCTCCTCTCTGAGTACTTCTCTCTCATCTGCCTTTCTCTCTATTCTCAACATCTCTCTCCTCTCTCACAGGCAAAAGCCTGACATTGCCACAGCAACTTGTGAGAGCAGGCACACGCACACACATGGAAAGCCTGTTGCCTAGCAACTCAAGGATGAGACAGATGCAGGCCTATCAGAGAAGGTAGTGAAAGAGCTGTGAACGGAGAGAGGGAACCTATTGATAGAAGAGTGCCTCTGCATATCGACCTCAAGCAATGAGGATTCACTGTCTGACCAAACAGAGCTGGTTCACTCATTCACAGACTCTTATGTACTGACAAACGTCATTTCTACCACAGCTACCACATATGGCACACAGCTAGTTGTCTATAGTCACTAGGGATGGGTATCGAGAACCGGAACTAAACTGGTACCGGTTCTGGACTGGTCAGTACCAAAGTATCGATAAGCTCCTGGACAAACGATACTGCTATCGGTTTTAATGTAACAGCGCCGGCCGGCCGGCCACCAGCTCTAGGCATCTGAGAATGATTTTTAAATTTAAATGTGTTAGGCTACACAACAAGTAGTGAACTCTTTTGAGGAATAACTCAGCGCATATGTGTGTATAATGTAAGCCAGTGAGCAGTAGAGAGAGTATAAGTTTGCAGAACTACCACCAATACAACACACACAACAACAAAAATGGAACTTCAAACAGCTTAACCCACATTATCTGCTCCAATTCTCTAGGTAGCTTGACCTTTTGTTCACATACCTAACCTCCCTGAAAGCAAAGAAAGAGACTTTTTCATTAGAGATGCCCTGTTCATGGTTTTTTTGCCACTGATAAGATTGTCGGTGAGACCAAAAAACATCCAAAACCGATCGAACACAGGCACAGGTAAACGGAGCGCGTCCTTACAAGATGGCGTCGCTGTACCAAAATTTGTGACAACAACTTCACATTTTCTATAAATGCTATTATATAACTATTATTCTGTCAACAACAGGCTTTTAATTAGTCTGTTCAATCAACAGAGCAGTACAAAGAACTCCCAAGCAGCAATGCAACAATCAACGTTTGCCTACAGTAAGTCTAAAAGAACAACTGAAATATGCAATGTAATTATACCATCTGACTATCATGGTCATGCGGGCAGGTGCTCTCTAAAGTGGGTTGCGTTACCTGGCGTTTGAGTGCTGCTTCCTCCGTATTTTTCCTTTCACTCACCGCTGTCAGCTTAAAAAAATTCACCATGCTCTGCTGGGCGTCTTCAAGTGCCTTATTACATTTGTTGTGTTAATTGTTTTATCCTGTTTTGCTTGTGTGTCTAAAGGCTAGCAGGGATAAGGAGTTGTGCTCCGGTTTGTTTTTTCCTCATCTCGGGCGGCACATCTGGGTGATGCAGTTGAATGAGAAGACCCATCTTAAGCATCCGGGGAGCAACTTGGGGTTCAGTGTCTTGCTGAAAGACACTTTGACATGCGGATTAAACAGCCAATCTTGCGGTTGAAGGATGACCCGCTCTACCTCTAAGCCACAGCCACCCCCAGACCGATGGAAACAACAGTGTTTGGTGGACCCGTCTTCCCATGTGAGGAATGCACCTAGGCTGATTAGGGTCATAACTCATAATCACACAGAGTCAAGCACAAAATGCACCAAAATAACAAGAATGTATCTTGAAGGTGTCCTATTTAAGAGACTATATTCTTAAAGTGGTCCTTGTTATTTTCAATTCAAAATCACTGTTTCTTCGTGCCTAATACTGTAAGGATTCCACTTAGAAATGGTTGGCACAGGCCAAGTCTGTGTGGCAGCAAGTATGAAGCAGCTAGCTGGCTAGACACTTACAGCCTTACTGTTAAGCTACACCCACACTGAGCAGCTCACTGAATTTAGATTTCAAGACAGAAACAGTCTTGTACAGATACAAACTTTGAAAAAGCCAACATTAGTACTAAATATTTTGAAGCAATTCTAGTCTCTCAGGAAGTGTTTCTAAAATGGCTTGCAGAGCATTTGGACTCCAGGCTTACAAATCTAAAGCCAGGGCTCCAGACTAACTTTTTTTTACTAAGAGCATACTTTCAAATTAGGGGCACAGGCAGAAAATTTAGGAGTGTAAATCAACCTGCAATGCAATTTTTCACATTTAAATACAGAAACTACAATGTGCAGTTTTATTTTAGTTCCCAGTCACATTTTAATTGAATGGTGCTTAACAAATGCACATTCAGAAATGTAAACAAAGTATTATGTCAATGTACTGTATTGTTGCCGCTGCCTCATACAGGCTCTCCCTCCCTCCTCTCTGTCTCTTTTTTGTTAACACTGAAATAACAATCATATCTAAGGCGATTTTACTTCCATGGAAAGGGGAGTATCTAACTATCTAACGCAAGCACTATTGGTTTTTACGAGGTAAATAGCTATATATTTAGCAGCCTATATGTATTTTTTCTTCTCCAAACGGTCTCCGCTCTCTGCTGTCACATCTCTACCTCTCTCGCCCAAGTGAGTAGCGGCAGCGTGTGGTAAATGTCGAAGTTGACTGCTAGTTGACACAAAATGGATGATCTTCGGTTGTGGATCACCACTGACCTATACAAAGTTCAAAACAAAGTCACACTACCGCAACTATTTGTGTTGATTTGCTCAGTGTCAAATCAAAATTGTAGGAAAAACATGAAATTCTGACAAATACAACTTTTAATGTAGCCATAAGATAACTGAAAACTTTTCAAGCAAAAGCCAGTTCACACAGGAATCGTACAACATTGCAGCCCCATGCTCTAGTACAGTACAGTAATACTGTGTGTGCCTCCTGCCATTGCTTTCACGGAAAGCATTACATTTTTGGACAATGAATCAGTGTCAAGTTTAGCTACGTTTAGGCAGGATTAGTCAAACGCAAAAACCTACTGCAATGAAAAAGTATCTCAAACATGATGAAACATTTTTGCTCCAGAATGGCAGGGATGTAAAACAATAATGCATTTATTGTTTTGTAGACATCTGGAGGGACTAAAGATAGTGACCAGTGGTAGTGCTTAGAACACACAGAAACATACAACTTTTGCATTCCAGGTTAATGAAATACAATTAATAATAATAATAATAATAATAATAATAATAATAATAATAATAATAATGCAAGGGCACCAGCAGACAATTTGTGACAGGTTCATTAAATAACTAGGCTGTGTGGCATGTCTGACAATACATAAAACAAACTCAGAGGTTAATGGAAAGAAAAGATCAAGGATGTGAGTACCTGAATAAAGAATACATCTCTGGCAAAGATTAATAAGTATTAACCCTTTCTACATAAAAAAAATAAAAACATTAAAAAATAAATAATAATAATCACCTTCCAAGAAAGGGGAAAACTATTTTCCAATAAAGAATGTTTCAAACGTTTCTGTGCCTGACAAAAAACTATGACAGATAGTAAGATTGCAGAAATAGATAATTATGGGAACATTAAACAGTGTGTAGGTACTAGTTATGCCTTGAATAAAGTCATTATCTTATTACTGAACATGAAACGTTTATCTGTTAAGTAGAATTGAGTAGACAGAATTAAAACAATACCCAACTAAAGCAGATTAGAGTCATCTGCAGGGAAGTGGTCAAGACAGGTCAAACTGCTGTGCAACATACTCATACAAATAGAAACACAATGTGCTTCACACAGCTAAAACATCATGGAGATACACTAAAGAGAGAAAATATACATAAGTAAATGTTCTCCATACAGAAAGATACACATATTCAAATGAAACGGGGGGGTGGGGGGAAACAGACCATGGAACTCCCAGGTCATATTCATACACAGATAACCAACACGAGTGTACTAAGTCTAGACCTAATTTCTATAAGTATCAGAGCAAGTACCAGGGGTTATGCCACAGCCTTGAAGTGCGGCCCCATTCCTCACACAGCACTTTTTAGCCTCTTGCATTCAGGCTCTTACAGTCTTTAACTGACGTCACATGATCAGTGTAAGTGTTCAGTGCTTTTAGCTTCTGGTGGATATTTTAAGGAAGGCGCGGTTTTGAAATATCACCATGCTTCATGTTGGGGATGCTGTGTTTTTTGTGATGTGCAGTGGTTGGCCTACACCATAGCATTTGGTGTAGGCCAACCACTTAGGTTCAAAAGTGCAGCACTGATTTCATCACTCTGCTGACGGCTCACACAACCTTTAAAAAAAAAAAAAAAAAATCACTTGACATAGGTGATCTATATGATGTGTTTTCTTTCTATTGATCAGTGTAGAAAACCGGTTAATTGATCCCCTGTGACTCAAAGCTGGTGCATTACTGAATACCAGGGGTGAGGAAATCCTACAATCTGGACTGTGAGCAAGAAACTGCTCCACGTAAAGCTTTTATTTAAATGCTCCTGCAAGAGACTGACAGAGAAGATAAATGATTGAATGTGTGTGTGTGTGTGTGTGTGTGTGTGTGTGTGTGGGTGTGTGTGTGTGTATGCGCGCCTGCTTGAGAGAACATGAATGAGTGAGTGTATGTGTACAAGTGAGTGTGTATGGTAGTAGAATGTGAGGCACTGTGACTGGATCTACATTAATTAAGGATTACGTGAGGAGGTAAAAATAAATGCAGAGCAGAGGGAGAAAGCCTGGATGGATAATGAGTGAGAGAGAGATGCATGGGAGGAGAGGCACAGAGGGTGAATATGACCTTTCCACAGATGAGCATCATAATGTCACACACACACACACACACACACACACACACACACACACGTGTTATACTAGGGCTGGGCGTTATGGAGAAAATCAAATATCATGATATTTTTTACCAAATACCTCGATATCGATGCCGCAACGATATTGTAGTGTTGACTAATGGTGCTTTCACAAAATATTTACACAATGAGATCTTTGATAAATAATCATCAGTAATGTGGATATAATGACTAAGTGGGTAAAGGCAAATAATAGAACAGTTACAACAGTCTGGTAAGTTCAGAAAATGACATCACTTTACTGTAATGCAGCCTTTAAAACCAGGAAAAGACAACACATATTACGATATCCAAAATCTAAGACGGAATTTGTCTCATATCACGATATCGATATAATATTGGTATATTGCCCAGCTCTATGTTATACTGTACTTAAAATGATATTGTCACAGAGTAAGCTTCAGCTAAATTAACAGCTGAATGCAACATGATTCAGACTGACTAGCCAACATGTTAGCTTGTCGAAATGCACTGATCCAAAGTCATAGCTAAATAGTTAACATCAGCTATTTTCCTTTTCAGCCTCAGCCCCTTTCTGTCTGGTCTGTCCTCGTGTGAGAACAAGACCAATACCCGACCCTCGTTAACCAATTATTACTCATTAACCAACAAGCAGGCAACTGAGTCCAAGTTCACCCATCTGGGAGACATACTTTCCGCGGACACCTGTGGACTTGTACAGGTCGCGCAGCTACAATGTTGCATGAATTCAGCCACTTTACTGGAAGTGCTTGCATGTCTGCGAGACCGACAAAAGTCTGCAGTTGTCCTCGGAGATTATGTCCAAGCCTTTCTCCACTGCATCCATCTGCAAGAATGTCAGCTGTGTGTCTGCCTGGCATGCTATGTGTGTAGGACGGCTGATTTAACCCGCCAGTCCTCATAGATTTTGTGGCATGTGTCACGTAGCTCTCCGCTGTGAGCGCTGTCCAGCAGAGAGCCACGAACTTAGCAGAAAAAAATGAACTCAAAACTAGCAAGTTAACTAGCAGTTAGGACATAGATTGCACAGCCAAGTTTTCTTCTACCATGCAACAAACCTACTCTTTTATTTTTTAATAATAACTGTTTAACTGATAGTATTAATCAGTCAAAATTGTTATGGTCATTGGTTAACGGTTAAACGGTTAATTATTAACATCCCTAGTATTTAACTCAAGTATCTGCACTCACTTATCTGTAGGTTTGAGAAAAACAAGTACAATGAAAAAGGTAGGCCTATATTAGTGTTGTGTTGAATGTTGATTTAGTTGCCATTCTTAAATTTGGACAGGTGCACTAGTGCTCCTATTGGAATAAGTTACTGTACTGGTGAAGACTCCTCTGAGATAGAACGGCACAATACATGGCTACTGTTCTCTTAAACATTCTGCCGCACTGCTTTCTGCTATTACACAGGGACCAGAAGGTGAGACAGGCAGCTGACTTGGCACATATGGAGACAGAGTAGAAGGAGAACCAACAGCACAGACCAGGAGCAGACAGACATCCAGACAAGCAACCTGATCCCGACAATGACAGAGAAATGAACGCATACAGCTACAATAACAGTCTTTCCAGATGGAGCCACACTGGCTAGGAATCATTCCTTAGACATGCACAACATACACACGTGGGTGCAGCGTAGCTGGGGACCAAACAGAATGTTAATGCTGTCCTGGTGCAGAGGAGTGGAGGGAGGCAGGATCCCAGATGAATTATAAATCACTGGGCAGGGCCGGATGGAGGGATAGAAGGATGAAAGGCCTGCTACTGCAGAGCACAGCCAGCTGAGGGCTGGGGCGGTGCCTGCTTAAAGAGGGGGCAGGGAACTGATGCCAGACTGAGGCAGTGGCGAGGGCATGTGCATATTCCTATTAAAAATGATTATGCACAAGCAGCAGGGTGTGTTTGTGTGTGTACACATTTGCATGCGAGTACAAGAACCATAAAGTATGGATGCCATGTAAAAGTCTTGGGCAAGCTCAGAAATGATTCGCCTTGAGACCAGGTCTCCATCCAAATGAGCAGAGGAATATCCAATTTGAAAAAAAAACGTTCCAGTTAAGTTTCTGATGCGCAGCACAAAAAGGTTTAACGAGCTGAATCGCTCTTTTGTGTACACTACAGTGCCATCATCCAGAGAAGGAGCTCAAATATTGTCTAGACTCAGACGCACCTTCCATTCAGAGGTGGCAGGAATCCTTGGGTGCAATATTTCCCTATTTTGTAACATCCTATTGCCAGCAATAACACCCAGTCACAGATATTAGACTAGTTAGATATTAGGGGGGTGGGGATCTATTCACAAAAGAATTACAATTCTTACCCTCTATGATTCTGAATTGTTTCACAAATGCAAAAAGTAAATTTTGTATGTTGTTAATAAAGTTATGTTGACGGAACGGGAAAAGCAGAACTCAACCACAAGAGTAGAGTGCAGAACCCGGACTGTGCGCAGAGACTACAGTCACCTTGTAGGTCATCTTCAAAAAAGTCAGGCGTTTGGGTACATTTTAGATTTAATAACTTAATTGTTAGCTTTGTAGGGATGCACCGATCCGATTTCAAAGTTGATCCACCTTTACATTCCTGTATGTACGTTCAGAGAAATGCAAGTTGTAATGTTTATTGACCTGATACACTGTTATTATTGTTATGATTCTGTAATTACATTGAAAATTAATCAGCACGACCAGGACCAAAAGATACCGTTATTATTATATGCCGGACACACACGCCGCACGCACGCAAACAACAGCAGAGTCGAGCGGTTCAATTCATTTCCTATGAGAACAGCCGTATGAGCGCCCGATGTTCACCTCCAAAGTTGACTCCAAATTAACTTTTGCAGAGCAGTAAGGTTAGCTACTTCCTTGTTTACTGCTGCAATGAATACATGCAGAGGAGCAAAGAGTGTCGGTCTCCACAAAACCATCTGTTGAGTATTTGATAGTTATTTATTTGTGCTTTAGAAACTGTGAAACAATTGTAAAATAAGATTTATTTCTCTCTTTCTACTATAAAACTATAAAGTGCTGTTCAGGACACAGACTAGAGACTAATGGCGTTTTTCCATTACGTGGTACCTGCTCGACTTGCCTCTACTCACCTTTTTTTGGTTTTCCATTACGAAAAAAAAGTCCCTGGTACCTGCTAACAGGTACTTTTTTTAGTATCACCTCCGTCGAGGTTCCAAGCGAGCTGAGCCGATACCAAAAGGTGATGTGAAAACCTGCAGACTACTGATTGGTCGGAGAGAATCGTCACTAATCACTGCGTCATCATTGCCAGCGACAGACGGGGGTGTCCTGAACAAACGCGCCATTTTTAAATAGTTTAGCCAGCGGCTTTGCTGCTTCCAGCTTCTTTTGAAACAAAATTTGTCTCCTGGCTGTGGCAACAGCCACATGCCGAGAGTCAAAAACAACACACCTTTGACGTTCTGTGTGTGTGTGTGTGTAGCGTTAGGTCACGGCAGTTTCCTGTGACGTTGCTATGACGACCAGCCACGCTCGCCTCAGGCATGAGGCGGTACTAAATCTGCAATGGAAAATGGAGGACGGGGCACCGCAGCCGAGTCGAGTCGGGCCGAGTAGAGTCGAGCAGGTACCATGTAATGGAAAAACGCCATAAAGAACCATCCAGGGTTTTCTCTCGGTTTTTAGAGCACATAGGTGCAAATGATGTCACACACTTATTAGCATATTGCTGACGTCATTGCATAATTACTTGCATAATTATTTGCATTAAGCTTAGTTTTTGTTGGTTGCAGCGAGGGACAGATCACTAAAGCAAAACTTATTCACTAAAATGAGAATAGCTGGTCCACCTTAAAGCCAGTCCACGTTATGTTAGAGAGCCTGTTCTGAAGTTGTTGCTAGCTCCGTGTAGTATAACCCCCTTCACTTCACCCAGCAGGTACCAAGCGAGACACGGGAACCTGGCTTGGGTCTTGAGGAGTTGTAGCATTTATTCTCTGACAGATAAACTGTACACAGACTGCGCTGCTATGTTCACAGCTAGAACTTTACGGCTAACTTTATACTCACGGACAAACACAACTCGCTCTCCGCCTTTTTCAAAGATTTCTTTTCTCTCGCTTTTGCGGTGCTCTTATTGCAACGTTTTTGTCGCCTTTTGATGTTTTTTTTGTCCTCTTTTAATGTTTTTGTAGCTTTTCGCAACAATTTTGTTGATTATTTTGTGTATAGACAACATTACTTACAATGTATTGATCAATAGAACATTTATTTCAAAATAGCAAACGTTACACTTCATAAGGTGTTGTATTCATAACACGTCGTTTATGGGCCGGGTCCGGATTAACTTGCTGTTTGGATGCAGACCTTGGTCCAGACTTTGAGAAGGCTGCCCTACACCCTCACCTGTAAGTTTGGCCACATAAAAAGGGTCTTCCCACACCAGTTAGGTAGTAGTAGAAGTGGAGAACAGACATAATATCACTCAATCTGGACTATAAAAAGACTGGTTGGCAAATTCTTCTGACCCCAAACCAGTGACTTGATCAACAGACTCACTAGGCAACTACGGCTCCTATCATATAGGCAACTTTACCTAATGCTTAAGCCAAGCAGTACAACACAACCAGTTCACGTGCAGTTTTGAATTAGCATCTGTTTATCTCTAAGTATAAGTGTGTGTGTGTACTGGCTCTCCATCTTCGTCCAAAATGGAAACTGCAATGATTGAAAGAGGCACTACCCTGAGGGAATTGTTCTTCCGGTGTTCACAAGGCATCACTTCTTAGCATCTGAGCCTGCACACAGATGTGCACAAACACATTCATACACTTCCAGACTTCCAGACAACAGCTATCAACATATGTATGCAATTTAGCCAATTAAAGCTTTAACCCATAACCCAGTGCAGCCCTACCGCAGAGGTAACACAAACTGTTTTCGTGTGAGAGGAGAGAAGACAAGGGATAGAAAAGGATTTATTACGATAATAAAACAGTAAAAAGATTAACCATATATTAATAGAAAAAAGCAGTGGTTCACTTATTGGGCCATTTCCCTTTTCCATTCCCCATTTCACAAGGCCACTACTCAATACATTACATAAATTTGATTGGAATGTAAGCACATATGCAGTCTTTTAATGATAATTTCAGAAACGGTCAGCATTAACGCTTCGCTTCGTAGCTAGCTCTGCTGTGTCCTTAAACACAACATATACAGTACAGTATGACACTCAACTTTTAAATCAAATGTATACTATACAATTTGTGGGCTTATATACTAACACTGAATCTGGGAAATTAGTTGCCATTTATGATGAGAACCATGGCAATATTTCCATGAGGAGTGCTGATACCATTACATTTACCAATATGGATTAGGGATGTTTGTGATTGATCAATAATTTATTATTCACTTAAAAAAAAACAACAACAACGTGACACATCATGTGGTTTTGTTGTAGTACCAGGCAATGCAAGTAGGTGGTTGAGATAGAGCTATAGGTGTGTGCTGCCTTGCTATGTATGATATATTTATTTTACCACTCGTGTGTAAATACATTATGTAGTCCACGTGAGGCCTAGCACTGCATGGTTGACGAGTACTGCACAACAAAGTAATACTATGGAAATCCCAACTGACTTGCATTCTGTCGGCTCTCCAAGTTAGCTAGCTGTCCTTAGACTCATGCCATACTACTACTCACTAATGCCATACTACCAGCTCCAATGTCTCACTGCAGCTCCCAGAGCAGCCAAGAAAGCAACGCGACAGACATAACAGGCTGCACAACATAGCTGCAATGCTACAGCTATGATACCAGCGTTAGTCTTTAGGGACAAGCAGTGCTTCACACAAGCTTCCGACACTGTCGAATCAGAAGTAAAAAGACTTTCTAAGAGTATCCCATCTACTGGTAGAAGGGAAATGTCATAGATTCCCCTGGCTGGCAAAGCTACAATAATATCTGTGCATCCCGGGGACATTGATTCCGCCTGAGCAGCTGGTTTTACCAACTGGAGTAAAATAAATCCAGTAAGACTGTAGTGTGTTGTCGTGCAGCCCATCTAGCTGAGCAGACAGAGAGGGCGACTCGGCAGTTCACTAACTTGTTGCTGTCTCTACCAATATAAGCCGCTCTGTTTTAGGCTACGAAACGTGCATGCAGGCTGAAATTCAACCGTGCCGTTTTATCGGGATAAAGCTATAAACCGAAGGAAACTCCGCTAATACACGGTAGGAAAGGCAAAGACATTACACAGGTACTCTCGCATATAGGCCTCATAGTTAACACGAATGGAATGTTATGTGTCATGGAACATTGCGCTCCCCAACTCGCGAAAGGTCGGATTTGCTCGGGTTTTGTTCAGAAAACCTTGAATCCATGTAAGACACAATGTCATCAGACACAATCCATGTCATTAGAATCAATGAATCCATGTCATTAGACACAACGTGCACACATGAGCAGGCCAATGTGTTTTTGCGGTGATGACGGTGACGAGCTCAGACCCGCGGTAGGCGCAGTATTGCAGTAATGCGGTAACCCTACTGAGTGAACATAATATCAGGTGTTTCTATGCATTTAGAAACCTAAGGGCAGTGGTAGGTAAAGCAGCTTAGTCATCTCAGCAACAACGGTGAAGCTAAACAAAGAATTTGAGCACAAATAACACAAGCATGTTCCGTGGAAAATAAAGGAAGGCACAGAAAGTAAGTATGATGGAGGGGCAATTATAGCAAAAAAACATGCAAAACAAAGTTAAGAAGAGAGCCAAGGTTAAATAACAACACGCAAGATATGGTTGAGGAGAGAGCTGGTGCAAAAAATAGTATTGAAAATATTGTTTTTTTGTTTCCCATGTAACTGTCTAGAGGGAGCTCTCATGCAGACCAAACCAGTCAGAGACCTTTGGGTGCTCTCGAAAAGCTGCCAAACAAACTCCTGATCTTCCTCACTTTTCTCTCAGCCATCCCCTACCCCCACACTCCAAGGCTGGAATTTCCTGTTGATGGCCCAGTGAAGACGCCCACTCTCTTACGGAAAACTTACTTTGAAGATGAGCACGAGAGACAGAAGGAGAAAACTTCTATATAGAAATGCATGTCATGTTGGTGCTTTGTGGCTAAATCTGGAAGGTTTACACTGCTGACACACTTTTCTATTTACCCATGCCAAAAAGAGACACTACTAAAATTACACACAAACACCAGAGGAAAATACACAAATGTAACTGAAGGGAAGAGAAGTGTTGACTGGGCCATAAAAAAAGGAGTTGATGGTAAAGGCAGAATATTGGACAGGAAGGCAAACTTGGGCTGCACTCTGTCAGGATTACACAGAACTCCTTAGTTAGAAAGCCTTAGTCTTTGACTGTTTCATGAACAGAAGTGTCTGGTCTTACTAGTACAAGAATGGCTGCAAGAGGGCAGCCTTGAGGACAAGGGGTGCATTGAGGCTAGGGAAAAGGGATATATGATACAGGCGTGTGAATGTACAGCCCCAAAACTCAGCCTACTCAGGTTTCCTCCACAAAGCTTCCATTTTCCCTTGGCACACCCAACCCCCTCCTCATCTTGCACACAGATGCACATCCCTCCTCAGCCTCTCACCCTATTGTGCTTGCCTTAAATGTGCTCTCAGCATGTCCTTTTATGTTATGGCATAATGTTGCATGTAACGGTTGACCACCATTAGGACTACTGGATATACACTGTCAGCCCTGTGTGTGTGTGTGATGTAATATTGGAGTGTTTTCAGGAAGCACTGGCGGGGGGGGGACAGAGTTGCAGGGCATTGTATTTTTTCCTTCACCCCTCCTTCTGCTTTTGTTCGGTTGAGTGACTCATCAAAAAAAAAAAAAAAAGCTCCTGTGCACTCTGTTCTCCCCATCCAAAGTCTGGCCAATATGAAAGCAGCCCCGGAGAGAGGAGGACAAAAGGACACACATGTGACACGCTAAGGCCATTCAGGATCTGGGTCAGGATGGTGAGCTGGTCCTCAAATCCTGGCTTTCACTAGTAAATGCCTCAGCCCCTGGCAGCTCACCATACCCTTTAAACTCACAAGAAATGATCTTGATACAGGAAACTCAGTTTCATCTAGCCTTCTAAATTCAAATCAAAAATGTCAAAAGAAATTTGAAAAAAAAAGGGGAAAATTCCTTTTTGACAATGAAGACACACGCATGGGTCCACATGCGAAGAGGTCGAGGTTTTTAAATGGGGGTGGGAGAGGTGTCTTCAGTGTCAGAGATGAGAAGCAGAAGGCAGCATTCATATGCAGATGCTGTGCCATGTGTGGAAGGAACACAGAAGAAAGGGCTTCCCTCCACACTAGAACACGGCTAAACAATCTCTCACAAGGATGAGGCACAATCTCACACAAATCGTGAGCTAACCAGTCAGCAGGTAGCAGGCTGGAGGACTAGTAAAAGTAAGCACCACCACAACAGATGTGCAGTGTGCACTGGCCTGGATTTGACCCTAGTGGTTAAAAAAAATGAGCATATGTAATATTAATCTAAAATAGCATGCCTTGTAGGTGTAAAAACATATTTACTTTTAAAAAACAAAAAAGGTGAAAATCTGCCTGTAACGGAGCAGAAAAATAAAGTCAAGACAATAGCAAACTGTCACTCTGCTGGCAAACTTAAATCTTAGTCAAAAATCTGACTATAGGCCTAAGGATTTTTTTTCTGACGCAATAATAACTCTGCTGATGGATTCAGCATCTAGGTCACAGTGAATGCAGTGTACAGAGAAGAAGAGAGGCAAGCAGGACTCTTTGTTGTTATACAAATGTGTACTGTTTTTCCTCTAAAAATGGTATACTGCCAGGGAAAGCTGTATGTCCAGTACCAGAGAAACAAACAGAACCTAAGAATTACCACTCAGAGCAATTTTGGAGTACAAATTAAGCAGACAACTCATTTCAAACTGGACCATCAAAAATGGTCTTCTGTAGCTATCTTGCCTGCACACTCAAACAGTCAAACACACTTCTCTTACACAACGCTGAACGTGAGAGGGCTCAAGATAGAGCAACTGAGCAGGGATCCGGCTTTTGAAGCATAAAGGAGTGAGTCATGATGACCTACATAGGCTGCGAGGAGAGAGTGAGAGAGAAAGAGAAGGGGGTGGGGGGTGGCAGAGATTCCTTCCGCATATCAAAGTGTTTACTTGGCTCTGCATGCGCCTTCTCTCTGGGAGGGAGGGAAGGGAAAAAAGGAAAGCAAGAGGGGGGTAGATAACGTTAGGATGGAAAAGAAAATGAGAGGACAGGAAAGAGGGAGTTAAATAATACAATGGCTGTCACTGTTGTTGCCTCCCTTGATCTCTGCACTTCAGGACAAACAGAAAGCCCAGCCAACAAATTTCAGAAAATCTATGGTGGAGGATGACAACAACATCTCTATGTATCTCCTGCATGCTAAACTCTGGTGCGTGCTATACAAGCAACTGATAAGCACTGATTTAAATGTATGTGGAGGGAGTTTCTCCACGATACATCAGCTAGAATTCACCCCACTACCAAGGAGACCAGCAGTATTCCTGGCTAATCAATAAGCACTGCAGAGAGATCCAGTTCTCTTTGAAGCCGAGCCGTGGATCTGGTTTCCTAATCACCTCCACCACTGCACCCTGTTCCTCCTCTCATTTTTTTATTTTTTTTTTGTCCCTCCCACTGATTTTCCAATACAATGGAGCAGTTTTCACACTACATGTGCCTAAACTGGGTCGTCCTGTTTGGGAGAAGAGAGGGGGAGTAGTAGCTTCAGAGAGAGGCAAAAAGGGAAGGCAAAGGAGAACAAGGAGAAGTGGTAACAGAGGGGAAAGCTTTAATTTCTGGAAATGGGACAACACAAGAGCCCAGCATTCTACAGCATTCTTGTGCTACATCATTTGCAGTTGAATTAGTTTTCAGCTCAAGGTGTTTGGGGTTTTAACAGTGTTCTGTGTTAAAGGAGAACTCCGTCCGTTTTTTACCTAAATCTTGATCTCTATATATCTCCGAGTACTGTCGATAGGAGGAAAAAAACGAGCAAAATCGGTGCTAGCAAACTGGAGTTGCTGCAGCTACGTCCAGAGCTCCCAGTTAGCTAAAATGCCAGTTGTCAGGCATCTTATAAAGAGTGCCTTTGTGCCTCTGTACAGACACAAATGCAATTAAAATGTCTGTGCAACATGAACAGTGCCCTTACGTGACAACACCATGCATTTTCATCTCAGACAATGTGAAGAAATCGTTTAAATTCAAAGTTTGTACTGTCACCTGTCTCGATCCTGCCGGTAGCTAGCTCGGCCTGCTAGCCCCTTACTTAAAACTGGAAAAAAAACATTGGAGACTTTACTTTGGAATCAAAGCAGTGCTGTGTGAAGATAAATTATCTTTTGAGTAAACTTCATAGTTACAATCTAATTGGCTGACAAACCAAGGCCAGAGTGCTTGACATTTGCAGACATGTAAAAATGTTATATAATCTTGCTTAAGTATCAAACTATATGTCTATAAGTATTCAATTCCAAAATTGGGAAAAGACAGTAATTTAATGAGTAAGTGAATTTGTATTGCAAAATATTTTATAATATACGTTTTGTTTTAAAATGTGTTACAGTGCATTGTTTGGGCCACTACAGTAACTAGCTTTTAAGTAATAACATGGAAAGTGATTCATACAACTGAATACAAAAGACAAGTAAAAAAACAATTATGA